>NW_014554899.1:66663-111619 GCF_001313825.1 Dinoponera quadriceps | reverse complement strand
CCCCCCTCTCCCCCCCCCCCGCCCCACGGTCGTATGTGACGTTTTGTAATAACGTACGTAATCTTCGTACGTGATTAATCGCTGAGAAATTTCCTCGGCGAAAAAGTGTCAGAATAGAATCGTGTCGACCGAAATAATCTTTTCCGTGCTTAGCGCGAAAATCAACGAGCGCAATGCGTCGGTGGCGCTCCGTCAGCTGATTGAAAACATGGCGAAGTTGAGCCATGCCGTGTGGGATCTCTCTTCGAACTTCGCTGCGAATCGCTATTTCTCTCGGTTGTTGACGTGAGTAAATTTCGGTGCCGTTTTATCATTGTCGTAACCAATGTAAAACATATCGCCGCTAAAGAATTCCTCATGTATTCATAGTTCACCATGGCACAATATATCCATGGTTACATCATCCCGCAGACTGTCAAGAGATGCTGCTGTCAAATCAAAGGACGCTCTGATTATCAGCGACAGTTGCGTGAAGCGTTTGAAGGAGATCGCGAACGATGATGCGGGTCTGAGGGTTACTGTGGAGGGTGGCGGTTGCTCTGGATTTCAATACAAGTTTGATCTAGATTCAAATATACACGAAGACGACAGGTAAGTGCAAAGCATAGGATCTGGCGTGGTTAAAATGCAAACTTTGCTACCTGCTTTATAGAGTATTTCGGAAGAACGGCACGAAAGTGATCATAGACTCGACGTCATTGGAATATGTAAAAGGATCGACGATAGAGTTTCACACGGAATTGATACGATCCGCCTTTAGAATAACAAACAATCCTTTAGCTGAACAAGGATGCAGTTGCGGTGCCAGCTTCGCCATTAAATTGGAATAATATCGTATGTATCTAATTGTAGTAAGTTGAGCAATAAATTGGATTTGTAATATAGGTTCTCAAGAGATTAATTATAATTAATTTTATTTATAATATTAAAACACAAAGCAATAGTTGCTTTGGCAAATATTTTTACATTGAGTTTTTTTTTCCTTTTTTATCACAACACCCACTGCAAAACAGTAGCTGTACATATTTCTCGTGTGTTTCTTAATACAATAGAGAATAATTTACAATTTGCGTTTGTAGGTTTACATCTCGACCAAACTATGAACGACTGTCCTACGATGGTGATACCAAAAACCTTTACACAATACCTTATTATCGTTGTTAAAATAAATTCAAAGATTGTACAATTTATACTGTAGCACTGGTTTGTCGCAGTAACCAAGTGTGAGCAAATAGAAATAATCGTTGCGCCACTGTGTAACACAATGGAGAGTTATAAATCTCGAAATAACATAAGCGTTCGTAAAAAGAGAACGCTCGAGAAAGTTTGATTGCATAAATAATGTAACATCGAGTTAGAGAGCGTGCGAGCCAAAGATACGTGTGTAAATCACCGCTCGACTGCAGGTATGAGTTGTACGTATGTACATAAAATTGTATGTCGACGACGTTAAATCGTGTCACCTTGATGGAATGTCGAAGAAAACGCGCTCTCTATACGGATCACTTTTGCTTTCCCTTTTTACTATTCTGAAAAAGAAACTCGATCAGATACACCTTGGAAAGATGTTTTTTTTCTTTTTTTTTCTTTTTTTACCTTGTTGGCTAGTTCAAATTTCAGTTGTTGTATCTCCTCCGTTTGGCAGATGAGCTTCTCGTTCATATTGGCGAGATGTTCGCTCATGGTGTTGAGTTGCGACTTGTAATTTCCCTCTTGCGTTTCCTTCTCCTTTTGTACGCTAGTGCAATTTGAAAGCGATTCCAGCAGTGCCGCTTCGCATTTCTCTCGGTTCGATTCACTCGCCTCCAACTGAACGTGCATAACTTCGCTCTGAAAAGGTAGGACGTATGTATGCACATACCGATGAATACACCGTAAATAAAATGATCCCTCGTTACATTAGCGGCCATGGCCAAATTCTTGATGTGACACATGTATCTCTCGTTGATCAACTTTTCAATCTCCTCTAGGAAATAGTCTCTGATCTTCAATTCGCGAGCCCCAATCTCTTCGGGCAATGCGAAAGGTGCGCTCAGCTTGCCGACCTGTAAAGTGTACAGGTAAAAACGTACAGGCAAAGAAATGGATAACGAACGTTACCATATTGTTGATCTCCAATGATTTCGACGCGTCATCCGGGACGGCGGTCTTTCGTTCCGTCTCGTCGTATTTGATCTTGAGTATATGATACTGAGCTTTCCAATGATTGAGCTCCTTCTCCAAGTCGCACGATTTCGCACAGAGATACTCATTGTTCTCCTCCTGCGGCTTTTGCGGCCTTCCCTCCCCGAACGACTTGGAGGATCTACGCGAGGCGGACGGCGAGGAAAACGGGGACGGTTCCGTTTGACGATGATTCGAGAGCACTCCCCTCGCATCAAAGTCGTAACCACCATCGCGTTTGCCCTCATTGCTCGACCACGACACCGTTTCTTCCTGTTTCTGCCTGTCGTTTAATTTCCTCTGCAAGTCATTCCTCTCTCTTTCCAGCTTATCTATCGTATTCTGGTACTGACACTCAGACTCCACTTTTGACTTTTCGCTATGGTCGACCTTGCATTCTAGCTGCTCTATCCTTTCGTACAAACTCTCAATTTCGCTATCTTTGTCGCTAATTTGTGACAGCAATTGAGCATTCTCGACTATCTTCTTCTGAAACTCCTCGTCCAGGATGTTGTTGGGCGGTGCTGGGATGCTGTTGTTCTCTGACGGCTTGTTCCTGCCCTTTTTGGATCTGTTCTGCGCTTTGTCCAATTCCTCCTGCAGCACAGTTATACGCTTTGTCAATTGCTGATTGCGAAACGTCAAACTGTCCAATTCCTGCTCGGCTCTACGTAGTTCCACCTCCTTCTCCTTCAATTGATTCCGAATATCCGTGTTACGCGTTTGTTCCTCTATCACAGCCTTCTTCAGAACGTTCGCTTGCGCACGAATCTGCAAAGGTTTCAACACGACACACATGTTGTTACGTTCGTCTCTCTACGCCTCACCTTTGAGTATTCCGTGGCGATCTTCTGGTACTTGGTCTGCAGCTGACCGTTGACACCCTCCATACCTTCCCCGCTTGAAAACGACCGGCGTGTTATTAACACCTGGACATCGTTCGCAGGATTCGTCGCGCCGGGACACGCATCGCGCGTTTCCGACGCGGTCAATCGGAGAGAGATGTCGCGCTCCTCTCCTAATAAAACGCCCCGCGCGAGATATGTCCCTGGAGATACACTCGGCCACGTGTACGCCTATGAAGTTGGCGGAACGAACCGCTCGTTATATATACGTAGTATTACACGAACCGTGCGATTGATTTGTTTCGTTACCCTACAAGAAGCGCGTACGTTTTGGAAAGTGTCCAACTTGAGTCGCGAGAGAACGTACACAACTGAGCGGGAGCTGCTGTACTTTCGAAACGGCGGATAGACGAAACTGCGCGCGTTATCGTGCTACGAATAGTGTAATCTCACTGAAGATAAGAACATTCATATGGATATATTTAGTATCAAATATATAAATTTCGACCGGATTAATCCGATAGTTCCTTGAAGAAAAAGTACGTGGTTTGATCGATCGTGTATCATCGAAGTCAAATCTACTCAATTCACATAAGAATTTTCTCTCGTTTTATGACAGAAATTCAAGCGCGTCTACAGCGCCGTTGACTCGTACTACTAGAAAATAAAAATAAATATGTCGAAAATAAATTCATATCTGACGTTATTGTTGAAAATTGTGTTATTTTATAACGAGGCGTGTTTTCCAACATCGTTGAATCGTTCAACGAGAATAAAAATACGCCTGACTTGTCGGACAGCTGTACTACGATCTCGATTATTCGTGGAGGAAAGTGGCGGCTCGTAGCGGAGATTTTCTAACTATGTTTTGAAATAACAGCTGACTCACTTGGGATAAGTGATAGATGGATTTGCCATCTAGTGTGACGAAAAATTTGAGCGATATAAAGTTTGATTCTCTATTAAACAGTCGGGATCTCGGCTGAGCTATTTCAAAGTCTCTCCTACTAGTCGTTACTTTCTTTAACGGAGATTATCACTCATTAGCCATGTACGGCGAAAAGTTGATTTTGCAAGTTTTCCATGCTGAGATTATTCAATGCGAGAATGCAAATTAAAGGGAAAGGTTCGCACTCTCGAACAGGTAAAAAGTCGTTTGTGCGCGATGCAACTCGGCGCCTTTGTCAACAATTTTGTCATTCGACATTTATTTCTCCTCGAAACAGTTATGAAAGAATTTATGTGCGTTTCAGATTTTGTGTATAACGTTACGTAAGGATAATTACACGGATTTCTCTAACATTATACTACTTTATAATAGAGATTCTTACTTTGTGAGATTTATCTTGAAAGTATATTCCTTATACATTTAAATCAACAACAGATTATTCAACAATTGCGCTTTTGGATGTTCATTTTATTTACACCAGTTGCACCTAGGTGAACCTAGCGTCGACCTGTTTCTAAATTTATTTTGCGACAGGTCTCTCGAGGTGTTTTATAGTGTTACATTCATATTGTTAAAGAATTAATAAACATTCCATACAATCTTCGTTAACGTATAAACACTCGTCAATTCTCTCATAAATAAGAAGCCATCTCTTGTGCTTCACCATTTCACGCATAATTGACAAAAAAATATTTACGTACTCATGGTCCATGCTGTGTGCTTGTCTACATATGTACACACAGTAAGTGTTATATGACGTACAAACTTAAAAACAGACATTAGGTCGGTTTCGTTATCAAAAATTGCGAGAAGAGTGAATTTCATTCTTGAATTGGAAAAAAAAGGTAAATAAAGCAAATTATTGAACATGGATTTTCTGTGGTAATTTTTTTTTTGAAAGGGCTCAAGTACGAAAAAAGTTTAAGTGAGGAAATGTAAAAAAAGTGAGTCGCTCCCATGCCTGTAAGAAACATGTTTCTACTGTAAATTGGAGTAAAAAATGTCTTACAAACATGAGTCCAATTCAAAACGATTATCCATTTACAAGCGTTTGAAGTGTATAAATGTGATAATATAATTTTTTGAGACATTTTTTTGACCGAAAGTGGCAAATATGCAAGATTAAAGTGTAAGGATTAAAAGTTTAGTATATAGATGAGAACTTAATACTCGAGTTGAATTAATACAATGTATTAATAACGCGATTGAGCAAAATAATGAACAATCATGATGTTATTCGTGCGGCTACTCAATCTACCTTAGATCAATGTCAATTTAAACGATTGCTGTAATGTTTATGTCTTTTTTCTTATATTTTCCACTTCCACTTCTAAGAAAATGTTCCGAAAAACTGTGCTGTTATTTATAAATTTTAAACATTTGTAGATGGATAACCGTTTCGAGAATTGGATTCGTGTTTACAGGAGATATTTTCTACTTCAATTCACACACATGTTCCTTGAAGTTTTATACGTCACGTAACCCTTATATAAACCACTTTTGCGGAAATTCGCAATTTTACAAACAAAATTCCTTCTCGTGTACTGATAGCTTTTTGTCAAAGCTATATAACAACAGCGATAAATAAGGTCGATTTGATAATAAATTATGATTCCGACAGTCTGTCTGACACGAGAGCGATTTTGGCGGCTGACGCGGTTAAGAAAACAATCATCATCAGCGCGATATCATATTGATGAATGAAAATAACATAAAGCAACAGAAGAAACGTCCAATCCTCCTTTAATCTTTCGTCTCGATATGTTCGTATCCTCCCATGTATGAAAGCAATCGCGCCGTTACGTAGGTATGTTTAGAAGGGCAACGAACGTTAATCGGCGTGTGCGCGATACTGTGCCGATTATATGGGACGTTCCGAGACCGGATGTTCTTTTCCTCAGGACTTTTCCTTCAAGGGAAGAGCAGAAAATTTGATACGTACTCGCAGTCAAATTCGATGTCTCGTCGCAGAGGCCCTATGAATTTGTACTCACAAAGTACCCGCTAGTGTTGATTTTGGGCCCGTACACCGGGTGGTATTCAATAACATTTGGAATACATCGAAATACTTATAACACTTTGTATCATCTTGTATGAAATTGTTCAATTTGCTCGACACATTTAAAATCGAGACGCAAGACCATACCTACCTGTCGGGGCCCTAACATTCTGTTTCGTTTCCTTTCGGACATCATAAAGAAAGACCAAGTGAGCGAGACAAATGCGTCGTCTTTATGATTTAATTGGGTCGGTAGGTAGAAAGAAAAAGAAAAGAAAAAAAAAAGACAAGATAGAAGAGGGTTTCATTGTATTTGTGAAAGAACAATGTTCCGATGAAAAGAAGCTAGCAATTTTCTACAGATCACAGCTTTGGCATGTGATCCAATAATTGCTCGATATAGTCGTTGTGAAAAATTGCCCGTTTAAACATACCTTCGCAAAGCGTCGCATATGGGTGAACAATTCAAAGTTGCTCTAAATTATTGGCCGCAATACTCGGGGGGAGCCTATATTGCCGGTAATGTAATCACCGTAGTACGACGGTACTGATGAAAAGTATCGTAACAGAAATCGTCCAAATTCGTTAATTAAAATGAAACTCTTGCTCAAGTTTTCCAGTTGCCACTGAAAAAGTGCCAAGCAGAGACAAGGTACGGGATCGTAAGTGAGAGCTCGTTGGCCGAAAGATGTGGTTACAACACTTGCATTGCTTAGTACCGTCGAACAAGCTGCCCGTTTCGAAATACAGCTCCAATTGTCTCATAATATGAGTACGTGACCCGTACGACATGCGTCTTATGGATCTACGAGCGCTCGGAAGTGACGATCATTCATCACTTATAATACTCGATGTTTATATCGTTGACTAATTAATCGCCGCGATAAACGCCATCACGGTAATTCTTTACGTATTCTTTTACTGTATCTCTAAGGGTTATATATATATGTGTGTGTGTGTGTGTGTGTGTGTGTTTATACATACATACATACACACACACACACACACATATATATATATATAAACACATGCGAGTCAATAATTACTCGATATTAATCAACTATTGTCACCAGTACTCGGCGGATGAATGGCTGACAATAATTGCAGCAAGGAATCGTTGCTCGTTTAAGCGCATCTTGACACGTGAAACTCGCCCGATCCGGAAGGAAGGAAATTCTGTACTATTCGGCATTATACGTAAATATAAATAAAAATAACGAAACATAACATAAAGTTTAATAATGTTTAATTCATAATTCCAAGCAGTTGTACACGTGTGGTGTCTGTGTTTGAACGAAAGAAAAACTTTGTCAGTCCACGAATCGACTGTGAATAACAATAGAAAGTTTCCTGAAATGATTCGATCGTATGGATACATAAGGGTTCAATATTTTACTCGAAATTCGCGCCAATGACAAATTTACTTCACCAGTATTACATGTAAATGTGTATACATCAAATATGATGTACATACATATGTCCATCCGTGATGGCTTCAACATGTTGAAGAAAACATTCGAGACTTTTTTCATATAATTCACAAGCGATTCGATGTTAACTAGAAGCCCTAAAAGTTTGTCATCCTTTCTCCTTTATTCTCCAAACACCCTGTTTCTTTTTTGTATCTTTACAGGATACAACGTCAAATATAGTTAGCTATGACTATACAATACTACCACATTCGCATTGTTACCCGGCTATATCTGCGTATTTCACAGACAAGAAAGCGTATCGTTCTTACAATCTCTTCACTATTATAAACTTTTCGATTACATCGAGTAAAGGAGACTTTTGCTGGAAATTAAAAGAGTTTTCTAATGATGAAAATGAATCTTCTAAAAAGGCTTTCTCTTTAAAAAGCCTCAAACGCAGCAACAATGCTTTATTCAATACTTTCGATTATCATTTTAACAATTGCATCTCTCTCGATTCTCTTTGAGTGAATGCAAATCAAGCAATGTTTCAGATCACACAAAACTAAATAATACGAAAATGCAGAATATTTATATACACATCTCTTCCTCTCTATCCGTCCTTCCACACTGGGCGAATTTTGCGCGTTCCTCTCTCATTGATGTGTGTATATACACACGAGTGTAGAAAGAGAGTCGCTAAATGGCAGTAGGGAATAAACAAACCGATGCACCGCACTGCACTGTTTCTTTAGGCACCCGCGAAGCCGTACACTTCCAACACTCTGATCTCAAAGTCGCCGCTGGCGCAGAGAGGTGGGTTGTCGAAGGTCGAACAGTGATCCGTTTTGCCGAATCTAATGTTCTCGTCCATCCAAATCGCCTGGCCGTCTCCACCACCGATGGTTATCATCTTCGAGTCCGCGGCCATGAACAGTTCGGCCGAGTGGTCGATAGCTTTAGATTTCATACCTTTGTCGCTGTCCTTGTCACCGTCTTTCACTAGACACTGCTGCCGTTCCGGATTCATGCCCACCCACGCGTACTTGTGTCGTTCAGGATACAAGCTGAACAAGAACGTTTCACCCGTACCGAAATATGCCTGTCTTTGCCCGTCGACCTTCATGTTGCGTTCGTACCACCTTGTGGAACAGTATGCTCCGAATACCTGAAAGTCGTTCAGTCATTTTCGAAATGTAAGGAGTAACCGAGTTCTTACCTCGTTATTGCAGGTTTTAATCATCAGCAGAGTCGGCTCGTGTTGCTCCACTCGCACGTAAAACGTTGTCAGGGAGCACCCGTGTTCCTCGGTTGTGTACAGCAACACCGGCTGATACATCGTGATTCTCGCCGGTAGCCACGACCATAAGGTAAGCAACTGGGGGGGATAAACAACAAATTCATCAATTTAATCGGCAACAATGATTTTTGTGCAAACATTAGGTCTCGCCTTGAGGAGCAAACTAAATCATGTTGGAAAACATGCGCTCGGTAAAAATCAAACGACATTATCAGCTGTTTTACGGAAAAATACAGTAAACGGTTCTCCTTGAAGAAATATCATCGCGCTGCAAAAATATCATCCAAAGACATTTTTCTGCTCACGTTTACCGTGTTCTTCCATATCGGAATGATAACGAAGCAAAGGAGATTTTATCGTTGGCAGCATCTTCCATTGATTGCGATCGAATCGCGATTGTGTGTAGTCTGGCTGAACTTTGATGAAATGTGTGTTATGCGCCACTATTTGTCTCGCGATTAACGTAACAACGAATGCCCGCGTGCTGATGCACAACATATGGAGAGAGATTATTTACAGGCATCGCGAAGAATGCTCTCCAGCGATAAAACGCTTACTTATCGTCGTGCTGGATCAATGCACAATATGTTATCATTCGTCATGCAATAACAGTCATTCGGTTAGAGAGACAAAACGAATGCTGATAATTTCAGCTAAACTCGCTCGGTTGAAAGTGTTTTTTGCCACAACGAGCTTTCCCGGCGGATAGTTCGCTGAAAGGAGGCGACTCTTACTTACGTCAGGCATATCTAGGATCTGAGAGCATATACTTTGTATGGGGTAACCGCCCATCGATAGGGCACGCGGTCCGGGACTGTGCGCGCCCTGGTACGCCCGTCATTAAATCCATCAGTCAAGGCAGCACAACACAAGACAGCACAATACGCGTCAGTTATATCCTAGCGTGCGAGGCGCCAATTTCTTACACGGATATTCGAAAGGAAAGAGCAAAATTCTTGGCTGCCCGATCGTTTCTCCTTGTGTGTACGCGCGTATATCTTTCTCAAAATCTATTTATATATACAACAATTTTACGCGGTGAGACACACACACTCTGGAAAAAGCTCTCACCGACACGATGATATACGCGCGTACTTACTGCTTTTCTTGTATATTCTATAGGAGGTACTCGAACATCATCGAACTGTTGCGCGTCTCATACCAACGAGAGTTTTGTTGAGAATCACCCATATAATAAAACGCGTATAGTATAAATTCCTAATCGACAACTTTCGATTAAAATAGCTGAAGAATCACTGCGCATGAATAGATGATAACAGCAGCGGAAAAGCTGGCACGACAAACGCGTGGCGGCGATGAGTGAGTACGCACAATAGTAATAATGGTATACAGTAGTAGAGTAATAGTAGAGTAGCAATATGTGTGTGTGTGTAACACAGAGGTGATATTTCTCCGTGGGGAAGGGTCGGTGGTGGATATAGGTGGTGAGAGGGGGAGCGCGGGCAGAGCACATAAAACTAACAACACATTTCCCAGAAAAGATAATCATACGATACCCTGTCTTTGTACGTGTCTTCACATTCTTTCTGAAAACAAATTTCATTATTGAAAGATTCATCGAGAGCTCGTCGAACCCTACAAGAGAACCTATTTTAAAATGTTGGCCGGTCTCTACAAAACGAGAAAATTGCACAACCGAAAAAACGGGCGATTCTTCCTCGTAACGGCAATTATTGGCCATCTCGACCTTTTCACGAGGAATCGCCCCTTTTCTCACACTCAACAGCCTACAGCAAGCTTGTTGCTTAAAACGGAAGCGAGGGGATCAACAAACCAAATGTTATGTTCGGTAGAAGGACGGATCTTTGTTACCGGCGAACGAACGCGCGAGGGAAAGAAAAAGCCACATACTTCGCGTATTGTGAGCGTGTGGGACATCATCTGGATGTTGACTTGGGACTGGCTGGTGGGCAAATTATCAGTGGAACGCGACCTAGCCAGGGATCGAGAACCTGTCAGAACGTTTCTGCTCTTGAGAGCCATTTCCGTGCGCAGAAACACTCTTGATATGTATGCGGAGCTGAGTCCGCGAATCCCGAAGGCGGTGCGCAGGAACTTGGCAGGCGTTACCTGGAAAGAAGACACCTGCGTGTACAAACGTCTTGAAATCATCGTTTTCAGCGAACGTCGCGCTACCTACCGGTATCTGCCTGCAGAACCTGGACAGAGCAGAGTCTATGCCATTCTTCGAAATCTCATTCATCCACTCTGAATTTTGTGGCGAAGAGTGTTTGTAAAATAATAAAACTAAAGCCATTGCTACCCGATAGAAGACCTGAAATCGTCGTCAGAACGCGCGTTAGATCCAAACCACGTTGCCGATACAATATCTTTGCGTTCGTTACGTTGTTATCATTTTCACGCGTTTTCTTTATTTGCCTCTTATTGGATAACACACTTATTCGTAGTAACTTTCCGAAAGATCTTCTTCAACAGAGCATGGCCGTAAAAACGCGAAATAACCTGACGAATTGGCAACGAGTCGAATTCAACGTTTGTCCTATTCCTAGAACGCAAGTACATTGCACAGTACGCGCAAATCATATTTATCCGTTGGGTAAACGCCAACTTTTACGTGTATATATCTACCTTAATGCCTTCGTGTAAGAAACAGTCCATAACCCTGACTAGATGTTGAAATGGAAGAAACTGAAGAATCCACCAGATCCAGTCCATGTAGATCCTTTCGGCCCTCGAGCCGGAGCAGTGCCTCGTTAAATGTACGGCAGCTGATTTCTGAAAGGAACAATAATGAAAACAAAGTATATGTTCTTGCCTTCCTTTAGGAAGAAGCCAATACGAGGGAGAAGAAATAGTAGTAGCGTTTCTTTGTTTTAGCAAAAAGATGATCTAGCCAATGATCTCTCTCATCTGGGACGTGTTTTTCTTTGAAAACGCTACGCACCACGTGTTTTTTGGTAATTTGCTCCACTGTTTTCCACGTGACTTCATAGAGAAGTTTGGTCTGCGTGATAAACGTTTTCTCTTTGGCTGCTACCAAAGTGGCCATGCAATGGTAGCATTCTTCCTCTGAAAATATTTCACCGCTCTGATATCGCTCTATCGCGAAGAATGATACTTTTTTGCAAAAAGAAATTTCACTCACCTGGCATAAAGTGCAAGAGGAGCGCTGTTAACGGATAAAGAGAGGGACTGTACGTAATATCGGGACAAGCGTATCCGAGCACCGATACGACTCTATCCGCCACGTTTCTACCAGTCCTCGTTAAATTGTACGACAAGCAATGCGTGCTATCGACGAAAGGTGGTAGCATAATCGACTTGTGCTGTTCGAGTTCTGCAAAAGTGAGAAATTGTTGATTTTTCGCGAAGAAAGAAACATCGCACTATACCAACCTGTCGTGCCGAAGACCTGATTGACCATGTCCCAGTAGAATCCGTCCAGCATGCTCTTGCCGAGCGCATGCTGGTTGCAGAGCGCCGGCCAGAGTTGCGCCCGGATGCGATTGTTCAGCGGCCAGGCGTTCTCGCGCATCATCAGCTTGACCTCTCGCTTCTTGCCAGCCTGCAGGAGAGCGTTCACTTCGGCGAAGGTTTTGAGGGCCTGCTTCTTGCTCGTAGGCGACTCCGGCTGTAAAACGATGTTGCTGGTGTCGACGTGCGGCGGGAACGCCTCGGCGATGTTGGCGACGTTCGTCGCCTCCTCCTCGACCACCGACAGCGTGTTCATCGGCAACGTATTGTCCATCGGGGAGGCGTCGTCATCTAAACATATCGCAACGCTACGGCGCGAAATTCCTCATGGCGCGGCGATTCTCTTCATACACGCGCCGCACTCCCGCTCTACGTCATGTCCTGGGACGTTTCGATTTTCATCTGGAAAGGAACATTTTTCTCTCGGAACGTGCGAAATAATAAGACCAGCGAATAAACAAGCGACGGCACGTGCTTTTTTTATCGCACGTGATGTAACGGAGCGCGTAGTGACCGATCTTGGAAATGTGTCTCTTTTCGGAACAACCGTCGCGATGTTCCATTGACCTGTCATCAGAGACCGGAGACAATGAATATATAATGCGACCTATAATTAGCGCGAGAGGAGAGCTGCCGCTAATAATAATGCGACCAGATGCACGATAATCTCGGTGTACTTAACGGTTATTAATAAAAAGTGCGCAACTGTAGAAACAAGTAGGAATTTTCAAGCAAGTATGCGGAGACTGTAGATAAATATTATCCGCGCTCGGTATAAATACATCGCGTTGCATAGTTATCGTGCGGTCTCCGTATTCTGCGAAACTCTCGACGAGAAGAGAGAGCGAACGACAACAAATGCGTGTTATTATGTAAGATCGCCAAGCGGGAGATAGATGTCCGAGAAATTTCACAAGTGGCGCGCGCGCGCGTTTCCGACCTTGGCTCCGACGAGAATTATCATCCTACTTCTCTCTCTCCCTCGCGGATTTGTGCACGCTGTGAATAATTCATAAAAGCACGCGCCCGCCCCGGTCCGAACGAAGTGCTATACGCTAAGCGCTGTAATTCCTCGCGCATTTAACTCTCATATTTGACTTCGCGCGTGCGCGACGACCTCTCTTTCCTATCGATCGAAGAAGCAGACGTTCCAAATTTGGCAACTTGTCCTTTCCATTCGTGAAAAAGCAACCGCGTTAGTTGCTTATCACGGAGGTGAGGACGACCTTGACCTTGTCTCCGTTGACACGCACGGCCGTCGACGAGATATATATATTATTACGTAAACTTTACCGACCTGGCTCAATTAACCCTTCAGGCAGCAACGCCATTGATTGCAAGTCTCTCTCGAACGCAATGAGCTTCGGCTCGTAGAAAAATAAAGCGCACCTTTCGTTAGACGAAACCATCGTGTAGCCGCATTAATTTGCTAATTAAATTCAGACGGAATAAACAATTCACGCTTTGCACAGCTGCGAGATTTTCGCACGCGATTCTTCGCGACGACATTTCCGGAAGCTTACTTTCTCCCTGATAAATCTCGGTTTCTTCCTCCAAAACAAGCCTTATAATCTTTCGACCATTTTATTTTCAGCGATGCCTTTTTATAAGACACTTTTGCAGAAACAATAGTATTGCGCAGAGGAACGCGATCGTTACGCTACGTCGGCAGAAATGACTGGGGAAAAAGGATGTATATCGCGGGGAGATGCGCGTTATCACGCGCGTTGCACGCTTCTATTAGTATCGCGAGTTCTATTAGTCGAGATAAGTATCACATTCTCGTGTTTAAAGCTGAAAATGCATTCCGTGTAAAATCGATCGCGTTGCACGGAATATTTTCGAGATACTGCTCATTGTTCTTCGAAATATAGATATGTGTCAAATATATCGTCCCTTTTTGTTTGTTATCGAAAAAGGAACAATGGCGGAGTAAAAACGAGGATCCTCTTCGGTAAGATTAATCTTTTTTTCACGAAAGGAGAGGTGTCTGACAAAATCTGCTACCTAATGGATCCTATCTGGCAGGTGGCAGCGTGGTCGAAAAAATCCGACGTGAAAAGACTATTTTTACTCGAACAGTGACTCCCTGCACGGCGGTGTGGTGAGCCGGTGTCGTTAAATCACGATGATTACGGCATTGGGCTTTATTGCTCGGAAGTAGGTAGTTCTCGTTTCAGGGACTTTCGTTTATAGGTACAACAAGATAGAACGATACTAGTAGGGCTGTTCTAGCTCTCGACGAGAGATTTTTCATCCCTTTTAGCGGGAGAAGAGGGGAGATCTCGCTTGTAACCAATATTTCTGCTAAGCAGTGTTTCATATCATAATAATCCATCAATGCTATAGAGACGTCATTCTTTAATAATTGTACCATTTCTCGCGTGTTACAAATGTTTATCGCATAGAAAATCGATTTTTTCTCATATTATGTATGTGGCTATCATCTCCAACCCGGGTATTCAATAGAGGGCCTGATCAATTTATAGAAATTTCGGAAAGAATCGTTCGGTCGAATGTCTGTAATAAAAATATATATATATATATCAATCTCAGCACCCCTATGATTTCGGACATTTCTGCTGTGTGGGATTTTTCAGGAAAGACGTTCATTTGATTGATCGATATTTTAACATTTCGATGGGCGTATTAACACTTTAAACGCGCTTTACAGACTTGCTTTAATTCATCTCTTTTTTTCTCCCTCCCCTCTCTCTGCCGAGAACATCTCGGAGATAGAGGCAAAGATAAACAACAATGAGAACGAAGTCTGTTTTTTTCCATAGTTGCGCGCACTATATATTTCCTCGGACGAGAATACGCAGCGCAGAAAATAATCAAAGCCAAGTACACTCGGGTAAATTCGCTCGGGAGTGAATTTTACGAACGGTTGCAGAGAGTCTCACTCGAAATGCAGAGCTCATGCTCCGAAGAGTGAAGAATATGTTTCTCTTCCGATTGATCGACTTTTGCTACAGAGCGTCCGTACCAGTTGCACCTTCTACACCTTCTGTCATTTTCCGATACGTGCGCATCGCTTTTGTTTCGTAAAGAACAAGCTGCTTGCAAAAGATTAACAACTTACCGCCAATTTAGGAATATATACAGTATCGGTGAAACGGCCCAGTTGAAAGAGCAGCGCGAAGCGGTTAGCTCCGTCGTCGTCGTCGGAGCGTGGCATGCAAGCGGACGACGGCGGAGCAAACGGGACGAACGAGTCACCGGCGGCCGTGCGCCGCCCAAGTGTGATATCAGTGTTGCTCGAACGTCGTCGTCGCGCACTCAGTCGATCACACTCGTTCACGCACTACCGAAACTTGGCACTTGAAACGCTCGCGACGAATCAGAGCGAGCTCTTTCTCTCGCGCACTGACCCCGCGAGAGAAGGCACGTTATCTACTGCGCTACTGCCTTTGACGTGTGTGCGCGCGCGCGCGCATTCATTCGCCGTTTTCACGACACATCCACACATCGCGCGCGTTCGAGAGCTACTGCCGTCAAGTGTCCAATGTGTTAGCCGTGGGACGGCTTTCTCTGCGCATGTGCGTGGGATGGGTCGTCGATAAAGTATCTGGTATGAGAAAAAGGGAGGTATTTTCGGTGCTAACCGAAAGTTTCCCTAGGGATGAAATATACGCACAGCCATCTACTACCATCATACTTCATGACAACTTCAATTATACGACCGAATCCACAATGCTCGCAGACTGATATAGCTCGTCGTAACTGCGTGCGTTCGATACAACCTCATTGAGTCGTTCGTCAATTCGTTTCGATGTTTGCCACACGCGTTGTAAAATCACGCCTTCTGCTCGCACCCATGCGATCTCTCTACAGGTATGAGCTATCACTTTCTGCCAAGTGAGAGAGAATTATCGGATTTTTCTCGTGATCGAGCGACTCTTTTTACGACGGTCGTACACGATACAGCGGATGACTTACAGCGCGATTATATCACGACAGACGGGCCGCAGCCAATCGGCATTCGACGACATTTGTCATGCGACAAATGAAATTCTGGATACGATATGTGGTTGATGTTGCTGCTCGGTGTGCGATGTGTCGATTGTGATAAATAACCGATGGATTCCTCTCCTTCTTTCCAATATTCCCGCGATCGTGACAACAGCCTTGGATGGGTTCATCTAACCTGACATCTATATTGACTTCATGCCAACCTAACCTGTTCTCACTGCAAGGAGCATCGAATATCATTGAGGGGAGAAATCGGGCGCTTTGATCGTTTCTCGGTTTCCTTTCTCTCAGGAGTAATATATAGGATCTTTGCAATTGTTACATTTAATCAGCACTTTTCTACCGCATATGTTAACGTGAAAATATACTCGCTCGTAGAAGCATTGTCGCGAGTGTGCGCGAGAACTCGGGAATCATTCGTTGATAGTGCAGACGAAAGGGTCGATTTCTTTTGTTTTTTATCTGCGTCAAGTTTCGCCGTTGATATTTCACGATGACGTCGCTTCATCTGAACGACAAGATCTCTCTCGACGCGGAGAGTTGCGAATGCAAGTAAGAATTTTACTGCTTAACTGTCAACATTATTAAATGTAAGGCCAAATATCTCCGTAAAAGATTTATATAATTGCAATACACTTGACTATAATAGCTATTGGTTATTATTTACTATATATTACGCGTTGCATTTTTCGTTCGAAAATCATGGCAGGATAATGTAACAAATTGATTCATCGTTAAAATTGTTAACATTCTTTTCAGGAAAACACGTACAGTTTATATAGTAATAAAGCACACGTCGTGGTAGTATTTCTGATTAGTAACTTGTTACTTTTTAATAAACAGAAAAACATCAACTTAATCATTTCCGTCGTATGACTTTACACAATATCTAGTATGATATAAGAAGTAACTACTGAATATAATATATGTTTTATATCTGCAAACGCACATGTATATTCCCCGGAACGACTGACGTTCGAAACGTTTTAGAACCAAGTATTCAGCAAATGATTAAAATAGTTGGGCTTGTGGTGCGCCGGATTTTCAGTGGCCATGGGAGACTCCTGTACAAGTTTATTCTTTACTGGAAAAAAAAAGAAAACACTTTCCTACAACTTTGTTCAACTATTTAAGTGATAAATTTTGAGCATGAAATGAAGACAAATATACACGCAATATTATTTATTTTCCCTACAAATACTTTATTCATACATCGGTTAAGCCAATAGAGAGGTTCACATCACAGATATTATTATAAATTTCTTATGGCTATATCTTCAAAACGATCAATAATTTTGAAATTTCACAATGTTTCCATATTAGTCTTTAAGATCGCGCAATAATTCTTCCAAATCCTGAAACAAAATGTGGTTCAGACAAAATTAAAAATACGACTATTAACCTCAAGGGATACAAGGGAAAAAATGTCATCTGTAGTTTGTTAATATCTCAGTTTCCAAATGTTTTCTAACTTCACACAAACGTGTATTTTCATCAGTATGCGGCTAAAATTTAAAAGGATTCCTAAGAAAATGGTTCGATGGACCAATTATCTTAATGATTTTTGAAGCATTACATACTTTTATTCATTTCTTATTCTTGTGAAATCTTTGTATATATTTTAAGGAATAAGACACCAGAATCCAAGGCTTTGATAACGAATATGGCTATTCACGATCACGTGTTGGAACGATTCGACACCATAATAAAGTCGGAAAATGATGACAGATTTTATAGAGGATTAGTGCTAGCTAATAAAATGAAAGTGCTTTTAATAAGTGATCCAGGGACTGACAAGAGTGCTGCTGCATTAGACGTTAACATTGGTAATTTTAATTGCGTTTTATTTACAATTCGTATATATATATATTCCTTCAACTTCTCTCTCTCTCTTTTTTTTTTCTTTAATTGGCATTCATATTAATTCCAAGCAATTCCGATGGACTTTAGCTCTTTTCTGAAGAAAAGACGGAAAAATTCAGAATTGAAGCAACAAATCGATGCAAAGTCGATCACTCCAATATCATACGTAATACAATCAGTCTGATCAAAGGAAATTTTCAAATCTTTACGATAGTCGGTATCTCGATAATCGGCTAAATGAAATTTTCTCTAGTTTGTCAAATGTATCTTGCAAAGAGATGTTGAACCTAATCACCCCGAAATTTTACACACACTTTTAGAGATATCTTGTTGCAGGCAGCATGTGCGATCCCGACGACTTGCCCGGTTTGGCGCATTTTTGCGAGCACATGTTATTCCTGGGAACTGAAAAATATCCCGAGCAGAACGATTACTCCAAGTATCTGTCGGAGAACAGCGGCGTCAGCAACGCGACAACGTACTTAGATCATACCACGTATTATTTTGACGTGAGCCCGACGAAATTGGAGGGTGCCTTGGATCGTTTCGCTCAGTTCTTTCTGACACCTCTCTTTACGGATACGTTGACCGAACTGGAGCTAAACGCCATCCACTCGGAGCATTTGAAAAATCTGGCGTGCGATATTTGGCGATTCGATCAACTGGAGAAGTCGACCGCGAACCCCCGCCATCCATATTCCAAGTTTGGCACGGGAAATAGGGAGACGTTGGATGTGCTACCGAAACAGATGGGCATCAATGTTCGGGAGAGACTGCTCGAGTTTCACGAGAAATATTATTCCGCTAATATCATGTCGCTCTGCGTTCTTGGCAAAGGTGAGCCGACGATTAATGAGTTTGTTCGGAAAAATTTTTCTCTCTTTCCGAAAGGTGTCGCCAACGTACAAAAAGTAGTAGTAAAGGAAGATCTTTTTCACGCGTGTGACTGAAATATATCTTTGTGTAATGCCTCGTCTTTTGGCGAAAAATTTCTCAAGGTCGGCACCGTCTCTTTCCGGAACAAACCCAATATTCACGATAAATGTTGCGCACACTAAATGTCGAATTTTCCGTTTAGAGAGTTTAGACGAACTCGAACAGATGGTAGTAAATCTCTTTAGTCAGGTGCGAAACAAGGAAATCGATGTCCCAGTATGGCGTGAGCATCCGTTTAATGACGAGCATTTTCGTACCAAATGGCACATCGTGCCAATAAAGGATAGAAGGAACCTACACGTTACGTTTCCTATACCAGACTTGCATCAACATTATCAAGCTGCGGTAAAATACGCCGGCGCTTTGCACGATATTTATTCGATTCTTTTTCATTGTTATCGCTACAATAATTGATGCGCAGATTTCGTTGCATACAACTCCTCTCATTTCCGTCGTTCACAGCCGTCGTATTACGTCAGCCACTTGCTGGGACACGAAGGGGAAGGATCTCTGTTGTCGGCTTTGAAAACGAGGGGTTGGTGTAACTCTCTCATATGCGGAAAACACGCGTACGCTCGAGGTTTTTGCTTTTTCATTCTTGTCGTCGATCTCACTGAGGAAGGTTTCAAGCATACCGATGATATCATCACACTAATGTTTCAATATATCAATATGTTAAAGAAACAAGGCCCAATCGAATGGATCTACAACGTAAGCGATAAATACATCTTGAGTTTGGTAAAAAAAAAAATCAACGAATAAAGCGAAGGAAACGATTCAGTAGATAAACTGATGCAACATCTTTTCAATTTGATTTGTCGTCGGAAGAAGACGGGGCAATCGTCGTTTCTTTCTTCTTTTTTTTTTTTTAAGACAATGTTCGGAATGGTATGTCGTTGCAGGAATATCGAGATTTGGCGAATGTGAATTTCCGTTTCACGGAGAAGCAGCAGCCTCGCTTGTACGCGTCCTCCAGAGTCTCAGGACTGTGGGATTATCCAATGAATGAAGTTCTGTGCGCGGATCGCCTTTTCCCACAGTGGAAGCCAGATTTGATCGATACGATAGTGAAATGTTTAACACCGCAAAATATTCGGGTTCACGTGGTTGCGAAAGCGTGCGAAGGTACAGCGAATGAAACTGAACATTGGTACGGCACTAAATATAAAAAGGAGAAAATATCGGCAGAAGTAATTGACATGTGGGAGAATGCCGGTTATAATTCGGAATTGCACTTACCTGCCAGAAATGAGTTTATTCCGTCGAGATTGGATATAAAACCACGGGACGAAAATGTAATTGGCTATATTTGTCACAATATGCCGCGTGCTTCTTTTCTCTCTCTCTTTTCGAAGAAGTTTCTTATGACTTTCTTCTTTATGGTACTTTCGATACCTTGCGCAAGAAATCATTACCGTCTGTAGCATAATTTTGGCGTTTATAGGATCAATAATAATCAATATTTTATTTAGGTAAAAGAGTTCCCCGCGATCATAGAAGACACATCGTTCGTGAGACTTTGGTATAAACGGGATGACGAATTCTCAGTACCAAAAGCCAAAATGTTTTTTGATTTTGTCAGGTATGCTAGAATATGTTTTACAATCCATTCGGCGGTAATTATATGGAGATTAATGTTGTATCTATTATCAAAAGAAATTCTTTGTAAGCTTTATCACTTTCGATTTTTTCATGATTGCTTATGTTATCTCCGCCAATTTATCATATTATCGCGATTGCAATAATTGTTCGATCTTCAATTTGTAGTCCATTTGCCTATATGGATCCAGTTAGCTGCAACTTGGGTTATATGTTTGTCCAGCTATTGCAAGACTCGTTCACCGAGTATGTTTATCCCGCCGATTTAGCTGGTTTACATTGGAAGCTCAGCTATACGCAATATGGAATAACAGTGAGTGAAGAGATAGACAGTAGGTCAGAGACGTTGAAATAATTAGGAAACGCAGCGTTGCATTTCTGTTTTCGACGCAATAATTTCCTCCTTCTCTATTAGCAAGGCTAACTTGTTCGTGAACCCAAGTGTTCTGTGCACTCTATTATGCGCAATAACAAATTGCTTCTTTAGCTCAGCATATTTGGCTACGACGACAAGCAACACCTGTTGTTGGAAAAGATCGTGGACCGAATGCTGAACCTCAAGATCAATCCGGAGAGATTCGAGATTCTAAAGGAAGATGTATGTACAATGAGGGACGAAAGGTAGTTTTAGTCAACCGAGAAAGTTCATGTGGTTTCTCATATTAATATAAACACATGTCAAGTTGTGAGCTAAACTCAGCTTGGTCTGCAATCTATCGCGCGCAAAACAATTCTTACAGACTATGTATCTAAACCGCATGGATTTTCCTATAGTCATTCAATAGTTGAGTCACATGATTTCACTTACATTTGAAATATACACTTGCAGTATATCAGAGATTTGAAAAATTTTGCGGCCGAGCAACCGTATCATCATGCAATCTACTACCTTGCACTTTTGTTAGCGGAGCAAGCCTGGACGAAAAATGAATTGTTAGACGCGACCGCTTGTAAGTATGCATGTAATTTATCGAGAGGGAGAGAGCGAATCTTCATAACGCGACATCTTTTTCCCTGTTTCTTACGATTTAAATAAAAATTTCTCTCCCCCCCCCTCACACAGATCTGACTGTCGGTAGAATTCAAGCGTTCATACCGCAGCTGTTTAGCAGAGTGCACGTGGAGTGTCTGATACACGGGAACATGACCGAGAAGGAAGCCCTGGATATGGTTAGACTGATCGAGTCGAAATTGAAAAGCGCGATGCCTCACATAACGCCATTGTGGCAGCAGCAGCTGGTGGTGCATCGTGAGATCAGGCTCGACGACGGTAAGTAACAGAAACATTTCCCAAAGCCATTCCACAATTCGCATGTTGTTCGTAGGTCGCCACTTTCTATTCCAAACGGAAAACAAATTGCACAAGAGCTCGTGTACGGAAGTGTACTACCAAATCGGTATGCAGTCGACAGAGTTGAATATGTTGCTACAGCTTCTAGCTCAGATTATCGGCGAGCCCTGTTTCAATGTTTTACGAACTCAGGAACAATTAGGCTACATAGTGTTCAGTGGTGCGCACAAGGTAAACGTGATGCAAGGCCTTAAAATCATAGTTCAAAGTGACAAGCAGCCGCGATACGTTGAAAAACGAATCGATTTGTTCATCGATTCTATGTTCGTAAGTACATTCGTCATCTCCCTTCGTTTCGATCGGTTTCTCCTTAATATCACCCGTTGCAGGATTACATATCTACCATGTCCGAAGAGAAATTTGAAAGACATAAGAATTCTCTGGCGACGTTGCGTCTCGAGAAGCCGAAAAAGTTATTTTATCGGACCAATATATTGTGGAGCGAGATTTCGGCACAGAAATACAATTTCGATCGAGTGAACATCGAGGTGGCTTATTTGAAGACCATAACGCGGGAGCAATTGTTAAACTTTTTCAAGGTAGTGTCATTAATATTTTATTACTAGTGTGGCATGATTATCACCTGACTGTAAAGTCGCTGGTAATGTTTTCTCTTTTACGCACCTTTCAGGAAAATATACACGGCAAAGCTCGACGTAAATTATCATTGCACGTGATCTCTACAGCGACGGACGACGATGAATCGGCAAAGGAGGAACTCGTCGCGGAAGAGGAACTTGAGAAAATCAACGACATCTTCGCGTTTAAACGCAGTCAATCCTTGTATCCGATGTTAGAGCCGTATATACATCAATTCCCTAAAAAAGGCATATACTCCTCCAAGCTGTAAATCACTCGACCGTAAACCTCTCTCTTTGTGACAAAACTCCCGCCTCTTACTTCTATTCATCGTGCGAGGTATACTGATGCGAAGAAAATAAAACCTTCTTCCTTTACATGGCGCGATTGATCTTTGAGCGATAACGCGGGTTAATGCCGCGTCCTTCATGAATTGCTTCCCGACTTATTTCGCAGGAATTCTGTTCCTTTAGACTGAGGATTCGTTAGCTGTATTGGAATGTTTGCGAAACGCCGGGGACAAATCTCTATGAATAGATTTTACAATTACGCGCGCGCGCGCGGTGTATAGACAATTTTTATTCTCCAACAGTATCGTTCAATTATTATGCATATTATTATGTAAATTCTATCAGCTTGAAATCGATATGTAATATGCGTACGATTGGCAGCTTCCAACGACGACTTCTCTGCAATCAATAAGAAAAAAATTATTACAAAGACAAATTATCCTCTTTCACAAGTCGCACGCGACTTTTCATTCGTTCTGCCCTACCACATTTGTAAGATGTTGATGATGTGTTTAACATCTTAACTTTAAAATATCTCTCGACCGAGGCATTTGGCTTTTGCCGATAATGAAATGCAAAATGCAGATGTTGTTACGGTTTGCACTGTGATGCAAACTGTTTCTCAAAGATATCTATTTTTTTCTATATTCTTCTGGTTTTTTAGAAATTATATACGTACGCACATATACAACCGAACAATTTCCTGTCACATGATTTATTCTATGCCCGACGGAATGATAACTAATAATAATATTAAAATATATGGAAATTTTCTTAAAAAAGGAAACAAAATTACAGAAATATTCCTCAGTCTTTCTATTCGCGCGAGTTTAGCATCCAAAATTGTATTAAAAAAAACACTTGAAATAATTCATGTGACAGATTGACCGTTGAATAGTATTAGCAGTTTGACGTAATAAAATTCGCTGGTACACACACATACGACGATTTATAAATGTAAATTAAATGTAATTAAGTGCAATTTAAATATAAATTAACTCTCGGTATTACAACAGTGAATATATCTTGCAAATCGTTTCGTCGTTCTTTTTTTAATAACTTTTCTTAAATTTACTATCCTATTTGAAAATATCACCAACGAGTGCCTCGTGGGAGTTTGCCAGCATCTGAGCGGTCAACTAGTAATGTAGTAGCGACTGTTTGTACGATTTATTGCCTTTCTTTCACGAGACTCATAGTATAAAAGTAAAAATCATTTGTACATCTATAAAGAGATTGACTGAAAAATAATTTTCGCAGTTGAAAGTGCTCAAATAACGGGAACATAATAATATTATTGTAAGTAAATAAACGCACCATCATTTCGTCAAATATTGCGCAGGAATTATTTTGATCGATTGAGATACGGTTTTTCACTGACAGTAAAAGCAGTATAATAAGAAATAAAAAATAACGTATTTTATAATACTCATAATTCTGTTAACGTAATAATCATTTAATAATAATGGTAGCAGTATTCCCTCAGTATTCTCTTTGGTATCTGCAAGCTCTCCTCATTCTTTATATGCTGCTGCGAATAAAGATGACAGCGCAGATTCAACGGGCCGAACATCTCCATCTTGCATAACTTGCAGCAAGCAAGACTACTGTTGCTCACCTTGCGCGTATCTCTGTTGAAGAAAAAAAATATAGAAAAATATATCACTGATATGTAAATCACATAATTCATATTTTCTTCCTTTCATTCTCGTTTCAGTCATTGACATTATTCTGAAATGTTTACTATTGTCATTTAAACTTTGATTTTTTTCTTTTTTCTCTCAACCATAACTAAAAATCGTGGAAAAGGACATTTCTCTGACTTTCAAACGACATACTTATTTATCGGCCTAAGAAAGATTTTCAGGTGCTACAGTTTAACAAACTTGTTTCCCACTCATGTGTGAAGATGTATTTACATACGCGTTGGACAAACGGTACAACTCCGCGAGATGCTTCACCATCTCTTCCAGTTGATCGTCCTTCTCTCGCAGTTTCAACGCTTTATGCAGGGGATACATCTCGCCCTCTTCGCGAGCAGCGTGCAGAAAGAAGGACTCGTCGTAACGATTCCACTGGTCGGAGTCGACGACCTCGAGAGGATCCTGCGGCCGTCTGCGTCGATCTCGCAGTTCCAGCAAAGCGCGCTTCACATGATTCTGGCAATTCATCATTTGCTCGCTACCATCGTCATCGTCGTCGTCGGAATCGTAACTATTACGTGGTAACTGCATGCCGACATTCATCCAATGACGCAATTTATTAATCTGCGGAAGAGCTCGATTATTGAATGATCGACAGGAAGCTAGGAAGAAGAATCGATCTTGTACCTCCCGTAGATCGTCGCTCGAGATTTCCACGTCGAACGAAATCTTCATATCGTGATCTGGAAACACACCTCTGCCGGTGCAACTGTCGATCGGGCCCAAGCCGCAGAGTGCCTCGGTGTAACGAGTGGCCAAGGGGCTGCACCTCAGCTCGACGCGCGGTGCGAAAATCAGCACGAGCAGCGCCGCGAGCCCCGGCATGTTCGGCAATAAAGTGGTGTTCCGCAGGGACAAGTAATCGCTCTCGCTCAGCCGATTGATGCTCTGCGCGACGAGCAGACGCGTCGATCGGTCGGGATTCTCGTCGAGGAGAACGGAGTTGACGGACGTATTATCGACGTATACCCTCTTGTATCTGCCGGCTGCTGTGAGCTGGGCCATGTCGATTTCGAGGGGCGAGTAAGGACCATGAAGCTGTACCCACGAATCGCAATCTTCCTCTTTCGGTGAACAGGGATACTGCCGACAGGGAAAGCCGATAGAGAGAGAGAGAGAGAGAGAGAGAGAGAGAGAGAGAGAGAGAGAGCTGGAAGGAAGAAACAAACAACTCACCTCAGACAAATTGTCCTCGTCGTATTGCCGTTCCTCGTAAAACGACCTCTCCTCTGGCAACATTGCGCCTACGATATCGAGCTCCGTCCGCAGATCGTGATTATACTTGGACAAGAAGCTTTCCTTCCTGCTTGTAGCGTGCCCCTCCTCGATTAAATACGCATTCATATTTAATTTCTCGCCCTTCTTGTCGATAACGATCAATTCCAGATTAACGATGCTATCCGCAACCGAATAGATTTGCCCAAAGATCTCCTTGCTTCGGTGAATTTGAGACTCGAAGCAATCCCGCGAGACCCTCGACCATTGCCCTTGGGAATTGCCGTTCGGGGAAGGACGAACGGAGGCCAGGGCGCATCGAAACGCCAGAGAAGGCAGCTTTGTAATCTCGACGTCATCGATCACTCGTAAATCGCCGGTTCGTACTCGAGAGATGCGACCATGATCGATTAAGAAGACGTCCGCGATTTCCGCGCTGTACTTCTCGACCGTTGCGCGGTGATACGTTGCCGGGGAATCGTTTCTTTCCATCGGAGCGGCGACGACAGTCTTTCTGCCCGTCGGCGGAAAGCGGAATTCTCGCAGGGGACGCGTGTTCAGAGCGGACTCGATCCAGCGCATACTCTTGCGAGTGTCTTCGTCATCCAGGGTGGCCCAAAAGTACCCCGGACTAATGATCTGTAAAATTGTATGAATCTAATTTTGTGAAAAAAAAAAATTGTTCGAGAGCTTACATTTTGCATAGACAAAGGTACGAAAGTAACGTCGAGACCGGGCAGTTTCGGCCTGATACAATCGGACCGCCTGATTTGCCTCTCCTTATTGAAGAAAACAGTCCTCTGAAATCTGTCCAAGCCCTGATCCTTGCTCCTCTTTTCTGCCTCCGTTGCGTTCAACAGCCCGATCTTAATCGGTATCTCGCAATGTCGCATTTTAACAGACGTGTAAACAAAATCCGATATTCTGCAAAGACTCTCATCGGTCGTCCATTTCTCGCGATACTGTACGTAAACTCGCGAAGAGCCGTCAAACGAGATCGTGATCCGCTCTGCCGGGACACCGTGGTGCTGGGAGAAAATCTCCTGCAATCTTTTCGCGTACAAATAGCCCGGTTGCTTCATCGGCCAGCCTCGCATACAAACGGTCTTGAGTGGATCCAAGGCGTTTAGATTTCTACCGACGTTATCCTCCCGGGTTTCGACGTTGAGCGACCGTTTGACAAAGTAGTTGGGATAGAAGGCGCCAGCTAGAATCACTTGCAGGATGAAATCACGTTCACGGCCCTCCCAGATCACCTTAACAGGAAGAAAAGCCAACAGAATAGAGAGAGGATCTTTCTCGCGAGACAGATCATTCTCACCTTACGCACGCCGACCGTCTCTTTCACGCCCAACCTCGTCAGTCTGCGCGTGATCTCATTGACGAGAACGTCCAGCTCGCGCAGGGTCCGCAGTTGGACCCCGTTCCTCCGAGCCCACTGCTTCTCCGTGTCGTACGAAGTGAATCGGCGATTCGCCTTTTCATTCTGCCACATTTTGTACACGTTTAGCGAAGCGATGCAATCGCTGTCGCTCTCGCGAGCCCATCTCTTCTTCGTCGAGTAATGCGAGACGCTGCTGCCGCGACACTCACCTTGGACGAACGTGTCCTTGAGTGCCATGCTGGCGCCCAGCACGACGCCGTCTCGTAAAATTCCGAATATGTGGCCGAGCATAATTAATTTCGTGATCTGTATGTCGAGCGGCAGGAGCGCCATTATCCTCCCCATGTCGGTCAGCTGACCGTCGAACGGTTGGTGGTCGTTCATCATAGCGCCGCTCTCTTTCAGCTGTAGAATCGTGCCGCGCAGGTTCTGAAGGCCAGGCGGGTCCAACGAGAGGGCGAGGAGGGAGCGAGGATCTCCGTCGTCGAAGATCTTGGCGCGCAGGACAACATTGGCCAGTGGGGCGCGCAACATCGCCGGCGTGCCTTCGTCGTCCAGTACGATCTGCGAATTTAAATTTTCGCTGGACTCTTCTTACGGAAGAAGATGGAAGGGAATTACTCACGCGATAAAACGTTCTCGGCACCAATCTGTACACCCTACCGTCCATCACGCGGCCGGCACGACCCCCCCGTTGCACGCAACTCGCCTTGCTTGCCCAATCGAGTCGCAAGGACTGATAATTGGAGATGGGATCAACGGCGATCACTTTGACGAGGCAAAAGTCGATCACTGCGAATTGAGAATCTCTTAATTCACTGCTCGCTGTCTCCACGCGAAGGAGAACCTACCGTACTTGACGTCCGGCACCGTGATACTGCTTTCAGCGATATTCGTCGACAGTATGATCCGACGATGACGCGCCGGGGCTTTGTAAAAGACACGTTGTTGCTCGTCACTGGAGATCATTGAGTGCAACATCACCAAGTCCCACGATCTATCCTCGTGACACTTGGACGATAGAAATGCGTATAGCTCTTCGATCTCGTAGATTCCTGGTAAGAAAACGAGAACCGTGTGTCTGGCTTCCCCTCCTTTTCCTTTTCCGTCGTGATTGATCTGATCGATTTGATCGAAGGCGATAATCATTTTCGCGCAAAACTTGATCATGGATTTAGTGACTTTCGGCTCGGCCGGAAGCACTTCCGGTATCTATTTGAAAACAACATTTAGATAACTTGCTTGCGTTAAGGATTCTTTCATTATTACAAATGCGCATCATAATACACGCGCTGATTGAGAAGGAATTACTCGCGCGTTAACGTTAATTCTTACTCACTGCGCCTAGATCCTTTAATTCGTCCAAATAATACGTATGAGTTTCGAAACATCCCTTCTCGAGAATTTCTATAACAGGCGCCGGCACCAACTTGTTTCCCACTCGCGTCGAAAAATATTCGGCAAACTTTTTCACGTCGATTGTCGCTGACATGAGGATCACCTTCACCAAGCTGGAATTTGTTTGCAGCAATTTTTTCACGATCAACAGGAGAAAATCCATTTCTTGATCGCGCTCGTGAATCTCGTCCAATATCACGTGTGTATAATCGAGCATGTGTTTCTTTTTTATTAATTGCTGCAGTAAGATTTCGGTGGTGCAGTAAGTCAGACGGGTATCAGAGGAGGTCTCCTGCTTCATACCAACTCGGTAGCCTACGACACTGCCGAGCGGCCACCTGCCTTCTTGGCTTACCCGTTTTGCGATGCTTATCGCAGCGATTCGTCGGGGTTGTGTCACTGAAGAAGAACAAACATGCAATTAATATGCATAAAATGGCCAATTCATCGTAAATAAACAAGAAAAATTGACAATTCTATTTGTGCAAAATGTAAGTTGCTTTAAAAGAAGAACCTATAATGTTGCAGTGAAGTCTCTTTTTAATATTGGCATCCAGAAGAAGCTGAGGAATCTGAGTAGTTTTTCCGCAGCCAGTTGGTCCTTGAATTACAGTCACAGAATTCGCCTCAATCATCGACAATATTGTATTTTTCATTGACAAAATGGATAAATTGGATTTTGGCTCGTAAGTAAAATCACACTTTCGATAGGACTTGGCCAAATTTTGATTATAAAGCTCCTTTTGCTCCTGGGTTACTGCTTTGCATTCATGTTTTGCTTTACTGTTCTCACTTGTACTATCCATAAACTATAAGTTGGCAAGAATACAATTTATTCACGAGATATGGACAAATTTGATATTAACTTTCTGCTGTTTACATACTATAAAGGACAAAATGATTGTGAAAGTATAACTCCATCGAAAAGATGTTGATAAATGTATTCACACATATAATATTTTAATGTAACTTTCAAAGAGAAATTAATCTTCCATAGAAACTAGCAAATAAGACAAAAACAAGTTAAACTTTTGAATAATTTTTTTTTTATACTACTGACAGACAATAAACCAAGAAGAAAATCATAGCAAAAAAGAATTTAGAGAATAAATTCTACACATCTCGGCATTTATGATAAACTTATAAAATACTAATTTTCCTTACCTTTAGATATTCTTCCGCTTCTTTTTCAGTATAGTTCTTCACATATTTGACTTTCTCCATATCTGTGGATTGAACGGAGCAAATTAAAATATCCCACATTTGTGGAAGCTATTATACTTGTATAAATAAATATATGTGATAAATGATACGTATATATAATAAATATCCCTGAAATTTATATTTCCCTGTACATAATGAAAATGTGTTTTATACAATATTTATTAGTATTTACGATAGCTTTTATTTAATAGATTTTTATTAACCGGCAACGTGGGGCAGTTTCTAACCTGAAAGTCACGACTTAATAAGTACAAAAATTAACGATCGAATTTTCAAGGATGAACACTCAATGAAAATTATTAATTTATCGAATTATATACCTATGCGAAATTTCAACGATGTCTCTGGTGAATATACAAGAGAATATAAAAAAACGTCTCCGCTTTTATGCCCGATTCTATCCGTTGCCAATAGATATATTAAGAAATTGACCAATCACAATTAATTATTCACTTCCCATTCGATTGGTCAATTTCTTTAAAATACTTATTGTAGATTGACATTAATGGTTTAAATCGACGATTAACTCAACGGAATTAACCAATCACATTGATCAGTTAATAAGTCAGACCTTATGTCGTCTTGAGTTCATCTTTGGATGTTTCGTAGCCAATGAAATGAACGGTACAGCATCTAAAGATAAACTTGAGACGGTCTTTGATGCAAGAATTAACCGGCTATGCAATTGGTTAATCGTCGATTAGATTTTAAATCATGATGGTAGAAACGATTAACTTAACCGATCGGTAAGCGTGATTCTGTCTACCGACAACTCAGTCGGTCGTTTTGTTGCCATATATTATACCTGCGCAATGTATTCCCTAGTCGACAGTAGTCGGTTGGGAGAATCCCGCTACATTCAGTTAACGACCAATGCGATTGGTCAATTCCAGTGGAATGATGATCGGCGGATCAAGTTAACCGGAAGTCGTGGGTGGGAAAGAGATGGAAGGGCCGAATATTCTCTTTTATCGCCTGAAATATGGCCAATCAAGTGGTTCCTAAGCCAGGGTGGCATTTTTTATCGATAAAAGAGAGTGCAACGCATCGCTAGATTTGGATTAGATCAGGCTAGGTTAGATTAGGTTGGGATAAAGTTGAGCAGGGGTTAGGTTGGTAGTACTACCACTGTCAAGCCAGACACCGCGTACGACGCGCGTCTGGTAACACTGACGTACGTATGTGCGTGCGCTTCCAAAATCATCCGGCCGTCACCTGCAGTTACCTGTGCCGACAAACGAGGTAAGCAACAGCCGTTACTGCAAAGCGTCGTTGATAGTGAGAAAAAGCGCGTAATCGCGGCCGACGCGAAACGGCCGCCGACGCGTTAAACGCGCGCCGTCTGTCGCGCGCCACCAAATATGTTTCGCCACGGGCGACATCGTGCGCGTCTCTCTCTCGGCCTCGCGCGCAAACTTGACGCGCTCTCTGCCGATCACAACCGCCGCGCCCGGTTTCCCGCCTCCGTTTGCTCTAACAGAAGGCGCATGCTACGTTTTGACATCACTCAAACGTGCTGCGCGTGTATCTCGTTGTTTATGCGTCGTCGGCGTCGTGTTGTTGTGTCACGTCACGCGAGCATCGGTTAGATATCACCTGTCATGGCGCGTAATGTCGCCGCAGTCATAGCGGTGTTGCATCTCTTCTTTTTAGCTCTGTGTTGTATCATTATATATATATATATATATATATATATATATATGTATGTATGTATATATATCGTTTTATTTCTGAAGACTGGGTGGAAGAGAGGGAGGAAGGTGGCGATCGAGTACAGAAAGTGTAGTCGAAGCAGACATTTTGATCTCGTGTGTTCTAACCTCTACGCGGCGTGACGTCGCAGTCGAGTCCCATCGCCATGTCGCGGTTGCGCTCGTGCACGTTCTCGCGCGCTCCCCAGCACGAGGGGAAAGCGCCTTAACCTTTTACCGATGCTCTTCTTCACACACACACACATATATTGTTCATTTTATCGTCTTTCCCCTCACAAACTGTATGACAAATTATATTTCCTATTAAATAATTGTAAATCTTTATCAATCGGTTGAATATTGCTGCGAGGCCCTTTAATGTATTGACTGGTATACTCTGGTTTCAGCACTTTTGAGATATCTTTTCATTCTTTTTCGTACACACCAAGTTGTCTGAATCCTTTCTTTGTATATATATACGCGTCATACGCAACGTATGAAAGACGCGCGATTCTTTGATATTATTTCTTTCTTTGGGCGTAGGAAACAGCGTTGCGTGCCGACAAAACACACGGTAGCTAAAAATAGCCCGATGGGGGGGAAAAACACACACCAACGTGAGTGCAACGCGCGGATTATTATTATGCTACGCGTGTCTTCTCGAAATAACGTCGCTTTTTTCGCACATTTATTTCGGACGAAATCATTTCGTCGAGTCGGCTTCTGCGAGACGAAAACCTTGGTCAGGAAAATTCGCCAAATCGGATATACTATTATTTGTCACGGGTGTTTGTATGTATAAAGATTACTTTTCACGTGATTTTCGCACCAGGTCGGTCTTCTCTTACATTGCTACTTGAAATCGTTATAAACAGCCAACCGATTTCCCAAATACCGACGTGATGGAAAAATAAGGAAAGTTACATTCTTTTATGGCGCGATAATCTGTACAAAAGTGATTGTTGGAAAAGCGTGACAATTTCATCTTCTCTCTTATCCCTCTTATCATTAATATCGTCGCTGTTCGCGAAAATTATAAAGAGATATCGAGATATTAAAAAATTATCCTTTAATATTACGCCGTTGTGAAGGACCTCCTTCTCTCGACTGGTCCGGTGCCTTGTTTACCGAATTTCTCAAAAGCGGGTCAGCGACGTCACGACCAAAGTGGCGGCCCATAAGGGACACGGAGGAGGGGAATTTGATTTATAGCGGAGCGAGAGAGAACAAACTCGTTCTCCTTCGACGACGAGGTGCACTCGTTTCGCCAACACTTTCTTTGCGGATGTCCACCTCCCTCAGGGCACGGTTTTCATTCCTCCTTCCTGCGTTAATTGCTTGATTGATGGAAGAGAACAGGTCCAAAACATTTTTAATCCCAATTCCTCTCGATTCCTCCTTCAAGAAGGAGGCTTTCTTTTCTCTTCCGAGATTCATGCGCGTCAAATCGCTACAACATACGTGATAACATACGAAAAAGTCACGGCCGGCCTGTGGGAAGTTTGCATGACATGCGTGCACCACCGTCCGATAAATGCCCCTCGGCGTGGATGAAAGCCTCCCTTTCACGCATGCGCGCCGCAACATCACAGGGACGTACGCAAACGATGCATTTACGTGGTGACTCCGTGCTGAAGCCTCGCAGATAATGATCACTCTTATCGATAAAAGTGAAAGCCAATTGGATAGTATTTAACACTATACACTTGTAGAGGTATTTTTATCAATGGAAGAGAGGTTTGACATGAGGTCTGTTTCTTTCATTTCAACTGGCTGCGCTAAGTCTGTGTCTTTTTTCCACCGGGTCTTAACTATATATTTGTCTCTTTTTACGCGCTAATTTGGCGAAAAAGACATATGTTCACAATAAAGCGTGTTTCCTGCTGCATCGAGATGGTGAATTATTAGAAATGCGTCGCACAGAAACGCAGTATTCCTAGTATATTACCAGATTGCATGCGATCCTTCCAAACGTGCCGAAGGTTGTTAACAGACAATATTTCACAAGGTTTTTGTACTGCGTGTTACATCAGCATTAAATGTGGAATTTAGTCAAATACATTCACTCCACCAAACTCCTCTCTACAGGGAATGAAACATTGTATTTTTTGCTTTTTTCAAAAAAATGTTTAAACTTTTTAGGAGCATCCAAATAGGGGCCACGGAGGACCTTTAAATAGTCGAACCAGTACTGGGTCAAATGCGCATGCGCGAAAAAAGGGGGGCTCGTCCAACACATTGCCGAGTGGACTCGCAACGTCGCTGCGCGTCCTTTCGTCCGAGTGTTTTCTAACAATAACAATTGCCGTTTGTGTTCCGCGCGCTTACACGATCAATCTTTTCGCAGAGAGGTCATCTCGATTGCGGGGAAAATTGCCGGGAAAGTAAGATAGATTCTCGGGAAACGAAAGAGTGTTGTATCCCGCAAACAAGTGGCCGAGTCGGCGTCGCTGCCATTCGGCAACGTGATATCGTCAATACTTCGGAGAAAAAGATATTTGAAAAACACAGAGTGCAAGAATATCAATTTTGAGAGAAGAGTCGTTAAAACGTTTCTATTACAGACTCGAGATCGGCGATACAGGACGAATTTCTCTCTCCTTCTTTTTCTCTCTTTTTCTCTCTCGCGATCCCGCGACGAAATGAAGTTGGTTGTGCACGTGTTCTGCAATGAAATCAGTGATTGTTACCGAGGTAACTTCGACACGCGTTTCATGGTATCATCGCTACCTCGAATGAGTTCTCCGCACACAACTTCGTCGGCTACCACTTTGTCTTTGTTTCACCACCGAACTTCAGGCACGTGTTCAATTTCACGTTTTGCCGAGGCTCATATCATTAAGATACATTTGCAAATAATATGCACCTCTGTATAATCGTATTTCTACTTTTTTAATTATAGAAGGGATAGTGACTTAGAAGCGACAGCCAAGATGTTCAATTTTCATAAGCCAAAGGTCTATCGCTCCAGCACTGGCTGCTGCATCTGCAAAGCCAAATCCAGCAGGTAAATAATCGAATTTATATTAGAGACTTGTCTTATTATTAATAAGTCTCTTTTCATTAAGATGGATTTAACTGTGCATAATTGTGCAACTAATAAGTGACCTTAGCAATAAGGGTTTGATCCATTAATTGGCCAACAATATTATTGATTCAACCTGTAAAGTTCTAATAAATGAAAAAAAAAAAACATTCAAAAATGCTTATTTTCTAAATGAATCTTTCAGTTTTACTCATTATCTTTAATTTGTTATCATAATTTGTGTTATATGCATAATAGTTTTGTCTACGTTTTTTCACGTTTGCAGCTCGAGGTTTACAGATAGTAAAAAGTACGAGGATGACTTTGTGGAATGTTTTCAACTGCAAGAGAGGCGTACTGGCGAGATATGCAATGCATGCGTTCTTTTGGTTAAGAGATGGAAGAAGTTGCCAGCTGGGAGCAATCGCAACTGGAGACACGTCAGTATATTTTGCAACGAATATTATCTCTCAGGGATACAACATTCACTGCTAATTTGAAATTTGTCATATCTCTATGGTTGTATACCCCCGATATTTGCTTATAACGTAAAAAAAGCTCTTTTCTTTTGACATACTATTGATAAACCGCTAATAAAAAGTCAAAAAATTTGAGATTAACCACGGAGTTTGTTAATTGAGAAATAATGCATATGCAAAAATGCATTTCTCAATGACAAATTGTACGGATGCATTCGGCATTTAATTGTACAGTCTACAACTAAATTTGTAGTTATATTTGTAGTTATATATTTGTAGTTATAGTTATAACGTAATTTATAAATATTTGTTGTCTGACCAATTGTATAATATTCATATACACTATAATCTTGACATTAGGAATTGCCTTTTCTTTCTCTTGCTTTAATCATCGATATAATTATCTACAGGTAGTGGACGCGCGCGCTGGCCCTGGCATCAAGTCTCTAACGAAGTACAAGTCGAGGAACAAGAAGAAAGTGAAAGACAAACCGGAGAAGACCGAGAAGATTGTAAAAAAGAAACATGTTTACTTAAAAACGGAGGCTGATCGTGAACATAGTCCTGCCATGAGCGACGACTTGATTGGTTAGTGTAACCGATTTAAACGTAACCTCTATACAGGTGGTAAATTGCTAAATAATAAATGTATGATGCTTATTTTTAAGTTCGTAGATTAAACGAGCCGAGAATGATTTAATGCGAGTGTCGCGAAGAAATTTGTTTATCTAAGGTTAACATTGTCGGTCTTTTGCAGAATATTACAACGTTGCGGAAGTAGGCAGCAAAGATTCGAGCAGGTCGGAAAGCCCTACAGATAGCGACGGCATCGCGGAGAAGCAATTGGATGTGGTGCCACCTGTTGAGCATATGGAAGTGGAACATGTTAATGATTTCATCGATTTGTCGTACTTCAAAAGGTAACAACCATGGATAAAAAGCTTCTTTTTTTACAATCGAGAAGTTCTTAGAATTTATATCTCTCTTTCTCTCTTTCCAAAAAGTCCCTCGAGATTCTTCACGTTTGTGCAATCTTTTCCATGAAATTGTAAGGCATAGGAAACTGAAGTATAGAGGGGACAGCGCTTCATTCAAAAGAACACTTACGAGGAGAGGACACAGTGAGCGACACAGTTTGATCTCCTTGCACGTGGCGAATCTGCACAAAAAATAAATAGCGTCTTTTAAATAGTAATTTTGTCAATGATGTCTGAAATTTCCGACCGAAGCCAACACCGTTGATTTCATATACACTATATTCGAAGCTGTTAGGTAACGGTAGGAAAAACGCCGCAAGATCGAGGCAATCCTTTTTATTTCTTTCATTTATAATTTACAATGAAAAATGTTTATTATATACCAGTCCTGTCTGTCTACCGACTGCTCTGCTTTCTGTCTTGACTACTGATTGCGCTCGGTTGATTTGATTCACCACGTGCAAGGAGAACAAAATTGGTGTGCCCTCTCCTTGTTAGTATAATTTTATAACAGAGTTCTTACCGCACACGCGCGCACATCTCAAGATTTTCTGTTTTTTATGCAGAGAGGTCATCTGCTGCGGTGTAATCTTCAAGGGTCATTACGGCGAGGTGATTGTGGATCCTTCTCTACTGAAACCCTGCGTAGGCTGTCTGGCTGGTAGGAGACAGCGTGACGGCTCGTCGTCTGCATCCGAGGCTACTAGCCCCACTCACTCTGCGTCCGTTAGTCCGGCGCATAGTGTCGAATTGCCGCCGGAGGCGAGCGTCGTTTCCTCCAAACAAAACCCTAAAACGACCTTCAGCGATTCATCGTCCGATTCCGGCTACGATGAATGCTCCAATCAGGGCGTGGACAGCGGCAACAAGACTGGCAAACACGGTCCTGATATCAAGTTGCTTCAACGGATGGACCAAATGTCCTGTAAATCTTTGACAGTCGACGCCGACGTCGTGATTAATCCACCGCCTCAGATCCAGCCGATGTCGTCCAATTAATGCCGACTGTTCGTAGAGTGCTAATTTATTCTTTAACACATACACACAAAAACACATAAACGTGCGTACATATGGCTCTTTTTGAGCCATAGGGATGCATTTTGAATATTTGCCAATCGATTCTCGCCAGGGTCCAAAGACGAGAGGGGAAAGATTTCGACTTGAGGAATTTTAAGAGAATGAATACTAGAAATTGAAATGTTTTTCTCAACAAGTTTGCTGAAATTAATATTTTTAATTGTAAAATAAACAGATGAAATCTTTGTATGATTTTTCATAAAAGTTTTCAAAATTTCTAAAAGTGAAATCTAAACCATCACAATTTGTAAAAATTTCAATTTTTGAGAATTTAGAAATCTGATCGAACACATTTCAATTCATATTAATTTAATTTTTGGTAATTCAAATTCCAAAAATTCCGAAAATTATTATTTCAGCGATCAATCAAGAATTTCAGAACGTACAATCTTTAAAATTAAATTATCTTCAGCAGCAAAAATTCTCAAAATTTCTGATGTTGAAATTTTCAAACCAACAAATTAATAAGACTTGTCACACACGGTCCGAAGAGATCGTATAATCCAGATCACTCGGTATCAGGTGCAATTTTCGGCCAGATTTCCGTGTTGACATCTCCTTCCTGACGCTGTGTGACACGCGGCGTCAGAGAAGGAGTGGAGAGAGCGGCGGCCCTATCGTGAATGAATTTTCCGCTATATCAAAGATATATATATATATATATATATATATATATATGTATATATATATGCGGAATAATACGATTGCTCGTAAGTACATTTGTACATATATAATCATGGTGAAAATACATTATTATATCTTTCATATGACAGAGAATCCGACTTCGCCGTATTCATAGTTCGGCTGCTCCTGACATCCGCAGAACATCGTAGTTACACGCTCGGTTGCTATGTCGCAAGGAGGAGATAGTTTCAAATCTGGCCACATGTCTGATACCGAGCTCTGGTTTAATCAAAAGCGATCGTTGATAATCAGTGACAGGTCGTCGATATAGCAATAAATGAATGTGAAAACGGTTAAAGTCAGTTCTTATTTAGACAGTATTAGGAGAAATGGACGAATTTATCTAGATAGAGAAATTCGCGCGCGCGCGCGCCTACACACACACACACACACACAAAATGCGAACGTGGCAATCAGATTGGCAAACTGGACCAGCGAGTTTTAATAGATGTATAATCCTAGATGATAGAGGTAATTTGGAAGAGAGAAAAGAGTAATTAAGTAAAAACTGTTAGTTCCTAGTTGACAAAGGAAAGATGAGCACGCATCGATTGCGCGTTTAGCGTAGAGTTGATTCAGTTTTCATCTCACTTGCGTGGGATGTCACAGAGTACGTGACACGTTCTCGTTGGGTCGACCAAGCGAGACGGTCGGAGGTGATCTTTCGACGCTTGTATCGATTGGTAATTGAAATTCAGTTTCGATTTCCAGTCGAGACAAGTGAGATCGAGCATTTCCGACTGTTTTTGTCGCATATATTGCTAAACGCGGGAAGAAAGACGGGCTAAAAAAGAAAATGGGACGTACAAGCGAGTACCTGCTGAGAACAAAAAGGAAGAAAACCGCAACTGTGATCTCGTCGAGTTGCCTTTTTTTTCATCAAAAATTCTTTCTTCGGACTTTTTTCCACGCACAAACGAAAAAAAAAATGGAACTCGTTTAGTGATACACGTCTTAAACTCTCTGTGCCAGGGTTCGTGATGATGGAGCATTTACAGAATCGAGTATAATTTATCCTCTCAAAAGAAAATGAGAAAATAATGTTTTCGCCAATGTAAAACCAATGTGAAAGGTTGCAGAGATTGGAGAGAAAGATTTAGAGTTCAAAGATCGCCCTGGATGTAGAAAAGCACAGATCTCTGGAATTGCTTTACTTTGGAAAGAAAGAGAGAAAAAATGCAAAACTAATGACTCTCGGCTTAAACACTGGATCCGAGATCAAATGCGAAAGTGAGAAAAATGTGCAATAAACACATCGTCGATCCCGTCCAGCTAAGCTGAGCTACGAGTCATTAATCTCTTAAGTTATTCCTAAGCGAATATATCAGAGAAATATAACACTCGTGTATGTAAATGATGTAAAAATGATAAAAATTGCCCATCGAGACGACTCGAAAGTTCACCGACAATCTCTTACGATTAACGTAAATGAAATGAGAAAGGGATAACAGTTTTTTTTTCATCAACAATCAAATGAACATCGAAATCGCCGGGCGATGCGTCGCGGGAAGCGGTCGATCGAACGATCGCCTCCTCCCATGATGGATCATATATTTGTACGTTTCTTCTTTGAACTAGGATCTATGANTTATCATCACTGCTATTTTTATTATTACTATCATTATTATTATTATGATTTATCATAGATAAAATACGACGATCGAGGTTGGATCGTGGCGCTTCCATTTAGTGTAATTTTTCTTTTTCTTCTCTTCTTTTGTGCATTTGATCAAAACTATTTTTAATTTATATAATTTATTTCAATGAGTATTAATTAAATACGAAAAGAATCATTCGTAGAAACGTGGATTGGTCTCCATTTTTAAAGGAGAAAACCTTAAGACTAATTTTATTTTATATATATATATATATATATATATATACTTGGTGCGTTCGTGCGCGCGTTTATACAGGATATATAACCGAAATTTACTGACCAAGCGCTCGTGTACAGGGAAAAAGGGGAACAGTCGTGTACCATTTTGTAAAGCTTGCAGTAGTTAATGAGGAATTGATTGATCAATCGACACGAATGAGCGCACGGAAAACGGTAGACTGAACTTCGTAGTAGGTATGCACAAAGAAAAATGGTTTTCGGTTTTATAAGAAAAATGGTTTATTTCTTAGGATCTCCCGCGAAAGTTGCGAACGAGTTGCATGCACGTCACATATGCGCATATCGAAAGTAGTGTTTCGGGTATGTTAGGCGCATGTGGTATCCCGGAAGCTCCGCGGGCGGAGCAACGAGCAGCGGTAGATGTTTACCGTTGCTAGGAGATCTTAAGAAGTTGAAATAATTTTTCTCATTGAAAATCTCACCTTGAAAATCTCACCTGGAAGTCATCTTTCTTTATACATGCTCATGTAGTCCGGCCTACCGCTTCGCTCATTCGTTCAAATTGATTAATTCATTCTTCGTTAACTATTGCAAATTTTGCAAAATAGGACTTGTGACTTTTCTGTTAAACTTAATCCGTTTTACGAACGTTTACCCCTGTATAAAGTTGCACAAAGTAATGTGGATATAAACAATTGAAAATTAAAAGACTAATGTAAATGTTTTTAAAGTAAATATGTCTAGAAGAAAAAATTTTAAATAAGCATCTCTCTGAGAAAATTTATAAGCAAATCTTTTTGTCTTTTATGAACAATTTTCAATTATACGGTTAGAGACTGATGAAAAATTTGAGAAGAAAGAAAAATTTTTTAAATATCCATTTCTGATAAATGGAGATTGTTACGAGGTTTAGATTTTTAATAATGTATTTTTATGTGTATAACATATTGTAAGGCAATGAGAGAGAAAACGAAGAATATCTTGAAATGAGCGCTACGAACCCGCCTGGATTAACAAAAATGAGAGAGAAAGTTTCGTCTCTTTTGAAATGTTTCTCTTTCTTAATTTATTTGTTTTGTAAGTTGTTCTTGCAATATTTTCTCTGTGTGTGTGTACACATATCACTGTACAGAGTGTCTGACAATTACCGTATCAATGCTCGTGTAAAACGCATCAAGTTGAACAGAGAAGTTCTATACCATTTTACAGATGCGTGCACACACAATAGTTATTAATGTATCAAGTACAGGATATTGGCGAGTGAATAGCGCTGAAACAGATGATCTTGTCTTCATGTTTGATCTCTGTGAGACACTCTGTATATGCGTACACGGATCAGTGATCTTCGTTTTCGTGATCTTTTTTTCGTCTTTCTTTTTTAACATAGTCAGAAAAAGAGGAAATATCGCGGTTGTCAGCAGTGGTAACAAGTGATAAATAAGTGACAACTAAGGCTGGCAATACAGTGATATCAAGAAATTTATTTATATATCATTTCTGTTCACGCGATTAATTTAAACAAACATGTTTTTTGTATGATTTACGAAAAATTATTTAGAGGAGATATCATGTGGTAAATTGTGTGTCTGTATATGATAATGGAGATATTCAAATTTTAATGGGAAACCATTAGATTTGTAAGTGGACATTTTATCGATCAGAGGATATATAACGATGTAAATATATCCGCGAAAACAAGTTGCGATGGACAAGCAACCTTTTTGTTTTGGAAAAAATGGTTTTTGAGCAACCAAACCTGGGTAAAAGTAAAATCATGAGAACAAAATTATATATATATTTATATATGTTTGTGCATCGAAATTAGACATTAGAAAAAAGATTTAAAGGTAAATAATGGATAAAAAATTAAAGTATTTGTGTAGCAATTTATATATTTTCACTTTATCTCTCTTCTTCTTTATTTTTTACGAAAATTATTATAAAAATTGATTTTACGTTTACGTAGCGAAATGACCGTATCGTCAATCCCACAAATGTCCATCAGCATCTCGTTAGTAATTGTCGACTTCGTAGTGGTCACTGATATATCCTTCGTGAATTGGCTCGAGAAAACTTCTTATCGTTTTATCAGCGTGTTGAGAGAGTCTCGGTGCGATAGTACACGTAGATTTTTTCTCACTTTTATATAGATTGCTCTTCTAACTTGTTGAGAGTACGCGCTATACACAGAGTGTCCTTATTCATGTTCGCATGTTTCTCAAAGGCAAATTCTTTGATTAAATTGATTCTTTTTTTTTTTTTTTTGCGAAAATTTCTATGCATTAATACTGTTCGAGTTAAACGATCGAAAAAATTGGGGGGGGGGGGAGGAATCGTAAAATCGTAAAATGGTATGGAACTTTCTCGCAAGCTAATTCGGGTCGTGCGCGGATTATTGATCTTTTAATTAGCGTATTTTTTAATCTATATTTTTTCACCATAATACTAATGTAAGATAACGCTCTTGAAAGAATGTTGTTAAAATGCGCGTGCATTCATTCATGACACGACTTAAAGATATGAACTTAAATGGAGAAAACGTATAAATTATTCTACAGAATTTACATGAAAATTTTGAAATTCTGATAGATATTTTATCACTTTGTAATTTATGTAAATATATCTTGGATTTTCAGTAAACGCGGAATTTAGAGAATTCCAAGTATATTATTTACTAACATGAAAAATCATTTGTATGTATTGAAAACGTATGTATTGAAAAGATTCAGATATTTCGTTAATTTTTAATTTTATTATGCTTATAATTTTCCAAATCCGAAAGCTTTTGTAAGAAACATCGGCAAAGATCGAACTTTCCGCATGAATATTAAAACGATTTAGAGACTGATCGATACATTTAGCTTTTTATTTACGACGCTCTGTGTATGTGCGTGCACGTTGGGTAGATTGTATAAACCCAACGCGCACGTGCGACACACACACACACACACACACACAAACATACATGTATAGATAAACAATTATATGCGTTATTTTATACGTGCGTGTGTGCGGAATTATTTATATAAGACGAATACATTGCAGAATAGTAACGATGACGACTGCCGTAATTAATATATTATTGTGTCGATTATTATATCGGAGATATATATATATATATATATATACACACACACACACATTTGTATATATATGTATATGTGTAGAGATAAAACAGAAATATCTATTCCGAATCCCACTGTGTATAATCGCTCTGCTAGGGATATTATTCTATCAAGTGTACAATTATTTACTATTTATAAGGGATATTATTATGATCATTCTCTTTTCGCGGCTATCGATAATCTCGGTGAGGTGCGAAACAGCGGATTTTTACGATAAGGAAAGAATTATGTCACTTCTTATATCCATGTACAACTTTGTAATAAATCAATTTATTTGTAATTTGTCTCATTTCTCAGGATTAGAGAAAGTTTCGCATCGTAGCGCATGTAAAATTAATAGGAAAATGTAGGGAATAATCTCAGTTAATACTTTTATTCGTACTTGAGAACATAACATTGTTATTTTCCTGACATTGAGTCGAAATATGCATGATTGCAATTTACGGGAAATTATAAATCATCGCGCCTCATCGATCGTATTACTTTGGGACGTCCGACCTGCCATTGAGTCGTACTACTTGAATTCGATTTCTCGATAGAAACGGTAGCGACTCGTAGTGGAGATTTTGGAACTATGGGCTATTCGTACAAGCAGATTCCGCACTCTCTATCTTAACGTCACAGAGGACGACAGCAAGCCGACGAAGCTGTTGAGACAGAATATTGGTATGAGCGAATTATGTAAGTAACGATATTACACTTTGTCGAAGAGTTATATAACTCGCGCGATGATTACAAGAACATCGAATTTAATCGTTCTGTCACATCATACATCCGATCTCTCTTTTAGACAGATCAAAGGTATCGCAAGGATAAACGCACATATATATCTGTCGTTGGAAGACGAACAATATGCCATCACCTGTCGGGAAGAAGCAAAGAAGCGTCACCTACTGGGTCATTATACCGTTAATAATAGGTCTACACGTAGGTTGGTACTCTTTGCAACAGACTTACGTGTCGCCAAACGAAAGACACGAACATCCACTGATCAAGATATTTAAGAAATATACCGCATAGGAGCGTGGAATGTATCATGTTACGTGATAATTGTGGGATATGTTATTTATTAGAAAATTTCTTTATTATAAGAGATATACATACCGCGTTTGTTCCTACGTGCAAGTACAAACGTAAGTCTTGTTTGAAATTGAAATAAAGGTCTGAAAATTACCTTTAAAAAGGAAACGTGCCAAGGGAACAAAGGATAACAACCGTTTCTCTTTGTTCCTTTTTCTCCTTATTTTTCTAAAAAATATTCCACCTACTACATATCTTCGAAAGGCTTAAGAAAATATATGTACAGAGGAGAGATCGATTAACCTCTTATAGTCGGTAGATGGTCGAAATTTGGTTGATGTATGGAGGAGCTCTTGGGCCGACTTTCGCCCTGGCTATGAACAGAAGGGCCAGCCTTGGGTAATTGCGGCAACACCATTTGACTATAATTGGTATTCTGAAAATATATCGTTCAGTCTTTCTCTCTTCGCATCGTAGCGCCGATCGTTCGACTTACCCGAGACCGTTCTCGATATTTTTTCAATTTTTCAAACTCTTCCACCTCGACATCCGGCATTTTGAAGTGAAAATTGTCAAAATAAGAATGTCGCAGCAACTGTTCGCACGTCCACCTTTCGTTCGGATCTTTGTCCAAGCACTTCTTCAGAAAGTCCAGCTGTCGAAAGGTAACGATCGTAACACAATAGTAGAAGAAAGAAGGGAGGAATGATTACCTGCAAAGGATTATGGGGTAGCGCGTCTTGAAGGAGTGTGAGCGTTTGCGGCGTTGGAAGAGTGATACCGGCGAAAAATTCGTTCTGCTGAAAGATGGCCATGTGCCTCGGTAAGAGATCGCCCAGTGTCCTTCTTATCAGATACAATTGATCTACGTCGGATTTTCCCGGCCATAAGGCTTCGCCCCGTATCAATTCGGCGAACACGCAACCGACCGCCCACACGTCGACCGGGGTACCGTACTGCGTGTCCCCGACCTGTTCGCGACAGTCGTCGAATGTAATCGCGGCTACAATCGCGGCCTGCGATATATTTACCAGCAATTCCGGCGCCCTGTACCATCTGGTGGCGACGTATTCCGTGTAGTTTTCACCGGGGCTGAGCATACGCGCGAATCCAAAGTCGCACAGCTTTACCACACCTTCGCCGGTGATGAGGATGTTCTCCGGCTTGACGTCCCTGTGAACGCATCCCAGACGATGGCAATAGGCTACTCCCTGCAGAATTTGCCAGGTGAGTTGCCTGGTGGTGAGGTCTGGACAGCCGGTTGGATACTTTTCCATCTCGTTCAGCAGAGTGTTTTCGCAGTATTCAAACACCAGATGCAGCTTTCTCTTCCGTCTGAAGACCTCCAGAAGATTCACCAGGTTCGGATGCTTGAGATTCTACGGGAATATTTGTTTCGC
>NW_014554899.1:17077-66546 GCF_001313825.1 Dinoponera quadriceps | reverse complement strand
GGGGGGGGGGGGGGGGGCGGAAACAGATATTGACCGCAGCGCGGTATTGACCGTCGGCTACCAACCGACCTCTCCCCACCGGTATTCTTACGAAGTAAATAAAAATGCTTTCCGTTTCTTCCCTCGCGAACAATGACAATCCTCGGAGGTCGTCGACCTTCGCGGCTAACGTGAGAAAGATCGAATTGTTCTTCCTCGTACGATGATTACAGACTTTTTCAAGCGCTGAAACTGACCTTTAACAGACGTATCTCTCGTAGCGCGATCTTACGTATGAGGGGATCATCTTCGGTTTGTTGAAACTTCTTTACAGCCACCAGTTTTCCAGTTTGCCGGTCCCTACACTGGAAGACAACGCCGTAACTACCCTCGCCGAGCCGCGCCAAACGCTCGTAACGCTCCATGGCTTTGCTTGGCGCCCGAGACCTACGGAAAATTATATTCTCGCCGTTCATGCGTTTCTCTCTTTCGTTTTATCCGTGATTTCGCGTCGTACTCTCGCCGAAAATTTATTCAATCTCTCGTTTTCTCGTAAATTTCTCTATATATACATGCCGAGAATCGACTGAACGAATATGTGGAAATCTATTAAAAGCACAAAGTTTTTCTTTAATACCCACTTTTTATACTTGGCAAGGCATGGCAAGGATGTTAACTGTTGCGTGAAAAGCATAGTATCACCGCAGACAGTACCGGCTAGACTGTTCCAGTGGATGACCAAGGGTCAAGCTACCCCACGAAAGAGAGAGAGAGAGAGAGAGAGAGAGTTTTGCTCTATTCAAACCCAGGCGATTCGGCGCAGGCGCCAGCACGATCCTCATCAACCAAACCGAAAGCGGTAAAAATTTCATGCGGTCGTATAATGGCGTTACAGTATCCATTGTCGTAATATGATGGCATAAGGGAGATTGACAAATTCCATCAAGGGGAGGACCGCTCGATCAAATGAATGCTCTTTGACATTTAACTCTCGGACGCGAATGAGATATCGATTCGTCTAATAATTACACGATCTAATACTACGAGCGAGCGGACTGCAGAAATGTTATTTCATCGTTCTATCGTTCGATTAATGGAAAAGATTATTGCAAGCCCGGCCGATAAACTGTGAAGAGACATTTTTCATTCGCAAGAGTGTCGGCTTTGTTTGTTTATATTATTACGGTATATTATTACGATATTGAATTTTTCATCCAAAGAGAGAGGTTACGGAAAAAGGAGCTCTCACCACTGTGGTATATGCTGCCGATAATTTGCAAACCTCACGTCGTTTACCATATTGTTGTATTCGCACGCATTATTACGCTTATCGATGACAATTTGGAAAGTTTGATATCGTTGGTGCGGACATGGCTGCTTAGGTTACGTTTATAGAGATGGACGCGCGTGAAAAATTTTCAAAGCGCGAATTGTCATGTAGCTACGTTCACAAGCTTGTTTTATTACTTGTCTTAGTCAAAGTCGCATTTCGGTAATACGTGGTAAGATTTGGCACGATTCCTTTATTCGACCGGAGATTTTGTTTCAGGAAAGATACAAATTTTTTCAAAGAAAAGAAGACAAAAATTTAAAGCAAGAGACAATCAATTATTTCTCCCTTGCGAGGAAGTAACGTATAAAGGTCCGGCGCGCAATGTTCCACATGTGAAACGTTTCGGTGAAAGAGAACTTGTCAATAAGAATCGCTGGTACGTACAAAAATCCGAGAATAGAATTCATGGAGCTCGTTGATCGGGACACCCTTATCGGCGAACATACCGGACGGTACTAACACGTCGCTTTACGTTGTGTGAACCCTTGATTATTGACAATCGATATTGCGCTGTATGCGTCTATATTTAAGTATCCTGACCGTGAAAGAGGTCAAGACTGTCCATCGCGGAATCGGAGACGGAATTTCCTCACAAATGTTGTATTCGCATAAAAATCTTGTCCAATTTACGAGGAAGGAGGTTTTTTTCGTTTCAAACATCCGTAAATGGAAGCTCTCTCTGTCTTATAGCTCTTTAATCAACGCCGCTTTAACGTACATTTTTGCAAAAATCTCTCCTTACTTTAGTTTCCTTTTTTATTATTTGACGAAAATGACCGGACGCTAAATACTGAGAATATATTGGAAAATTCTAACTGACCAATCAGTGTGTTTACCTCCTCGGTAGCAATGGTAGCGTACTACCGAACAGCCAAAGCTTCCTATCTTGAAGCCATTTGTCCATTCGAAGGCTTCTTACAGAAATCTCCCGCTACGAGTGAAATATTCATGTCGCACCCTCGCCAACACCGTCGTGACAATCACAGAGAATTTCATTTGACGCGTCGACATTGTTGACGAACTGACGTTCCCCGATGGCAGCACTACGTTTTCGTCAGAACCCACCCACCGATCGTGTATTCGTCCTTTTGCCTAAAACCACGCCGATCGATAATATTCGATGCGTCCATTCCGCGCAAGTTGATCTCTTCTCTCGCAATGAAATGTTGTAACGCCTCAAATTCATGAAATTGTGGAACACGGAGTATCGTACGCAGGGGGTTAGTAGGAAATATAACAATCGTTAAGTTATATAGTCAATAGTCTTTTGATATTTATTTCTCACGCAGGAGTAATATCGCCTTGCTTACACAGATGAGACACGTACGTATCGTTGTTCGACTTTACGCATTTTACCGTCTCTCAACATTCGTAGGATTTCACACATGTTCAACCACCATCGTTACAAACGATTTAGAGTGTATTTGCAAGGTGTCATTATCTTGTCACGTCCCTTGGAATAATAATTTTGCGCGAAAAATTCTCTCTCCGGCACAACAGATGGGATATTCGTGAAGAAAATTGAAATCTCCTACTAGAGGGGGACGTGATGAAATTTCAGCCGTACTCCTTTCAAGTGACTAACACATCGATCGCGTTTACACGCTCTTTGCGTTTCTTCGTTTCCCGATGTTTCGAGTCTCGCCTTTCACGGTAAATGTTACCAGGTACCTTTTGGTGCGATCCAATCTCTCAGTTGGAAGTGCAATCACTTGTTTCTCCTCTCCGTGCGTCACTTCCACCTAATAAGAAGAAGAAGCGGGTTTTACGCATAAATATATGACACGATATAATAGTCGATATTACCGTCATTTGTCCTCTGCCGCGACTCTCGATTTTCGGAAGATGATCTGGGACGTCTCCAGCCACTGCAATTATAATCTACATTCACACTACGGACACTGACTCTTTTCGGGATCTACGTATGTATACAAGCTTCGTGAAATCAACAGCAATCTCTCGTCCAATTTGTACGTGTCGCTGGTTGAGAAAGAACGTACGATATGTGTAGACTGGAACGGAAGTGTAAGCGCTTGTCGCGTGATGGCAACGATGAGTCTTCTGCGTGCATTGTTTAGCTTCGGTACAAAAATCCGGAGTGGTAGGCTTTCCTTGCAGTCTCCTCAATTGCTCGTACAGGAACGCTTCGAATTGCCTAGTAACGCGCGACACTCGTTATTATTTCAGACATGCGACAATGAAAAGTAGGGTGCCCGAACACCAATCTGGAAGTAAAGTAACCTGAATGTTAACGGTCGATCGTACTTGACGACGCCAAGGGTGGGTCCAGTCATGCCGGACTTGTGAAAGGCATCCACCTGAAAGAAATCCTCACTCAGCACAATAGCGTTGACACGCTATCATATATATATATATATATTTTATTATTATTATTATTATACACCAACCTGCCTCTTTACCAAGACATGTTCGTTCGCTCTACCGTGACGGATCTGCAGCCTCTTGAGTTCCATCAGTTGGAAGAAGATCTTCCTCTCGAGATGATAACGACGCAAGCTAATTTGCACATCCCTGGTGACAGTCTCCATATTAAGGGCTTGTTGTTTCGCGGTGTTTGGGCAACATTTTCTCCTCCGTGGAATCCTCGAGACTCTGGGACTCGGCTCTATCCCGCTGTCCCTGCCCCCGCTGTCGCGACGTTGCTTCCTCCACGGTCGATCACCCTCTTCCGAGTTCTCGATTTTAACCAAGCGACTGGCCGATGGTACCTTGTTTTGCCAGCGCAGGAATAATTCGAAGTAATAACGTTTGTCGATTCAAGAAATAATCCATTTCTTTTTTTTCTACTTTCTTTCTTCCGTAGGTCGATTCGGCAAGATCGTCGCACGGACGAGAAGCCGCGTTTCAATCAAGTGATAAACATAATTTACCCGAGGCAACGAAGTTTTAGATGCGGCCAAGCCGTGCTCCTCCTCGCTTGGCAAGACATCGACGACCTCATTGTCTTCGAGAGTCTTTCTAATTTCGTTCCACGCCGGACTGTCTATCACGGCGATTATCGCGCTCCGATCCAGGGAATTCTCCCTTTCCTTCTTCTTCGAGGCACATCTTCCCGTTCTTCTCCCGGTGGACGGCCTGGAACGTCGAGTCTTGGAAGCTTTCGGAGAGCAACTGTCGTCGAAGTAGCGGAAATCTCTGTCTCCTGAAATCTTGGTCTGTTAGAGTGTTTGCTCGATCAGGCGAATCTGTTTGTTACAAGAGAGTCCCAACCAGAAATGACGAGTCGATGAATAGTACCGGTTGATAGTCATTTTCGATCTTGTCAAATTTTACGTCCAAGTAAATTTTAATTACAAGTCATAAAAGAAAAAGGTCGTAAGATTTTCGCGCAACCTTAAGTGGAAGACACACGGTATGTAAAATTCTTGTCATGAAATCGTCAAATCGCTAATTATAACGATATATAAATATTGTTACGTTATATAACTGCGCAAACAGTGATTTTTCCAAGAAATGAATATAAGTCAATGAATACAGGTCGCGTTTTAAATTATCATTATACATTAATTTCCATATAATTGTTATTTCCCAACATTATGCCATCGTGGTATTTTTTTTCAAAGAATACATTATGATACATCCTTTATCGCATATATATCAGAAGGTCGATCATTAATGATAACGTTTAGGATGGATTTTATACAGGATCGATGAGTTCTTTTTTTATTTAAGCAAAATAATCTAACATTAGTCCGCATCATTTTGTCGCAAACAATATTTTGCAGCAACTAATGTCGATTACTGGCCTGTATTTAGGTTGAATCGACTAGAAAAACCGACTTCGATAGACGGCCGTTACAGTTTGATTTTCATATCGCTTACCTTTAGTATGTTAAGGATGTGCGAAACGCTCGAATAGAAACCTGACTCGAAGAAGAGAAACTTACCTGTCTCAATTTTCGCTTGTTCGTCGTTCGGTTTCATGTCGCGAGACGATCTTTCCGAGGAAGGCGTCTCTTCCGAGTTCGACGGTCGTTTGGTCAACACGTCCATTCTCTCCTCTTTATCCTCTTCGTCTTCTTTCAAACCGACGTTTTCAGCCGGATCGAAAGATTCGGACGTCTGTTTGGCGATTAGCTCGTCAGGACTTTTGTCGCGCGCGTCAGATTGATTCGCCTCTAGTTGAACGGCAGGGAATTTTCCGTTGTCTTCGAGCGTTTCTTCAAGGATGGAGGCGGAATGAAGAGAATCCTCTTCCGAGATCTCTTTCTCGTCTCTCTTTTCCGCGACGAAATCTCCGGAAACATTGATGCTCAAATCCTCGGTTGTTTTCTCCCGCGATTGGCCTAGAGTAAGATCACTAACGTTCGATTAATTTCTCAATGATAGAGGAGAATCGCCTTACCTTCATCGTTTGCTTCCTCGAGCCGTTTGGTATTTTCCGGAACGTCTTCCTTCCTTGATGGAAGAGAGGTGGGAGTATCGGGTATCTGGTCTTTGTGAACCATCGCCGTCACGACCACTCGTTCCACAATCTCCTGACTGGTGCTGTCAGTCGCGTCGTATCGGGACTCTGTGATCCGTGATTCCGCGGGCGGCTTCTCCGTCGACTCTCGCTTTTCTTCCGGCGGCTCGCCTCGGTCCATCGTGTTTTCCTCATTGGACGTTTTCAACTTAGAACTGCGTTTGCTCTCCCTCGGAGTCTTGGATCTTATGACTTTCTCGCATTTCTTTTCCAGCGATTTCTTCACCACGATCACTTCCAAGCTGTCGTCGCTCACACTGCTGCAGTCAGCCCCGTTCGGTCGCTTTCTCGCGTGTCGTCGTCGCGTGCCACGTCGGTTCGATTCGACGGACGAGTATTCGCGCTTGCGTCTCGTCGATCTTGCTCGCTTTCTTCGTCGATTGCTACTGTCGTATCTAGGCGATTATTATCACTCGATCGAAACGTGCTGCTAATATTTGTACGTACGTAAATGAGGCGATATTTACCGGGCGGATTCGCTGCGAGCTCTCCTCTGGTCCTTTCGCGTCTTCGGCAGCCGTATCTCCTCCTCGCTGAAACTTCGGCTGTCCCGACGAGCGAGCTTCCTCAGATTCCGCCGCGTCCTCCGTTCTATCCAGCGTTCCTCGTAGTAGAGCTCGGGGTGGCTACTACTGTCGCTCGCCGTACTACTCTCAACCGTATGCTTCGTTCGGTATTTCGCTGTAAACGCTAAGATTGGTGAGAGAGAGCGGACACGCGGATACCGACCTTTGTTCTCGCACGCTCCGAGATGCTGCGCCGTGGTGCCGCCGTGCATCTGAATCAGTTTCGCGCAGTCCCTGTGGCCCCTGTAGAGAGCCGCGTCCAACGGGGTCATCGAGCTGCCCTTGCTGGTGCGCAGCACGGCGTTGATCCTCGCGCCATGGTCCAGGAGGAGCTTGCACGCGTCCGAATGGCCATGCAAGGCCGCGACGTGAAGGGGGGTCTTGCCGTCCTGCGTACCGACATCCAGCGTGCTCGGTCTCTTCTTCGCCAGCCACTTGATCAACTCGATCCTGCCGGATGCCACGGCCTCGTGTCCGATCCCTGTACCCCGCACGGTCCTCGCGTGAAGCGAGCCGCCGTGCTGAGTGAGAATCTTCAAGGTCTCCAATTGACCTTTCGCCGCGGCGCAGAGCGCCGGCCTGAAAGACGGTCGAGAGGCTAGAGGCCGTGTCCCGGGGAATTTCATTCGCGACTCTGCTTACGTTCTACCCTTTCGATCCTGCCGATTGGGATCCGCCCCGAGCTTGAGAATGAGGGCGGTCGCGTCGGCGTGGCCCAACGTCGCAGCGTAGTGCAACGCGGAGCAGCCGTTGTCGTCCACATGGTCGGGCTGAGACCCGCAGAGATTCACCAGCGCCTCCACGCATCTCGCGTGACCTCTCGATGCGGCGCAATGAAGCGCCGTCAAGCCGTCCTTGTCCGAGGTGCCCGCTGCCGCCGCTCCTCCAGCCCTGCGCGCGTATGCTCGCGGTTATGCTTGAGAGAGAGAGAGAGAGAGAGAATCTTCCTTACCTCGCCAGGGCCAGTACAGCCTCCACGCTACCGGCGCTCGCCGCCCACAGGATCGGTTGTCGGCCATCCTCGTCCTTCGCGTTCACGTTCGCGCCGAATTCCACGAGCGTCTGCAGCACCCTCAGCCCGACCTTCTTCGGGACCGCGAGCTCCGCCGTGGCGGCCGCGCCGCAGCATTGCGCGGCGTAATGCAGCGGAGATCCGCCGCGTAAATCACCGGTGGAAGGTCGCGCGCCGGCCGCTAGTACCAATCGAACGCATTCCGCCTCTCCGCAAACTCAGAGAGAGAGAGAGAGAGAGAGAGATTAATGAGCACCGAAAGAGCACCGGGATAGATAAGTAGAATGGGAAAAATTGTACCGGTGGCCCAATGAAGGACACTGTGCCCCTCGAGATCCTTCGCGTTCACGTCGGCACCGTTCGCCAGCAGGACCGCGACCAGTTGGGTGTCGCCGGCGATGACCGCCAGATGAAGCGGCGTGTGACCCTCAGCGTCGGGGGCGTTTACCAGTTCCGGTGCCGCGGCGGCAACGGCCCCGCCGGTTGCCGCGTCCATGCAATAATGGAGAGCGTTTCTCAAGGTGCGATCCCTATAATCGACCGTCGCCTCTTGTTCCTTCAACAGTCGCAAAACCCTCGCTCTGTTGCCCTGCTGGCAGGCGTGCATCAGAGGCGTAGCGCCGAGGTGCAACACTCTGAAACGGCACACATGCCTGTAGGCGTCGGAGGCCAGCCTCTACGACGTGCGCGTTGTACCTGTAAGGCCTGCGGCAACCTGGCGACGTACCGCTCAGAGGCGGCAAGGACACATCGTTGCGTTCCGTTCTCTTCGGCTGAGGCTTCTCCTTCAACGGGATCGGTGGAGCCTTAGTGTCCATCCCCGGCTACGCGTTGAAGCATCGCGCCGAACATGAGATTGTGCACCGCATTGTCATCTTCGATTCGCGGCATGGGACATTTTTCACCCGCCCCCCACTCGATGACCCAAATTTTCGCCTACTGACCACGTGCTGACCAGGTCACTCGCTACCATAGAAACCAACGGTCAAAACACGCGCAAGGTCGCCAAATCTTCCCCAGCCGATCTCTAGCCCGCATTACTGACACGATTCCCATCGATCTACGACCTCGTTGTTTTTCTCCCATCGAGTTACGCCCGGAAATCGTGATCGAGAGAGTTTAGCAAAAAAAGCCGTTCGAACGAACTCATGCGCACGTTTAACGCGCGGCGATGACTGAAAATCGTTATTTCGTTGATTCAACGTGCCGCACATCGATCGTTATCGCCCCGTTAATAATTCGCCTCTCTCTTCATCCGCCGTGATGTTAGCTTGAATATTTCATACCGGAGAGAAGCCCCGATCCATCCACGTTCTTTGCAAATTGCATGATGGATGCATCGAATGCGCTTCTTGCGCGGAGCAAAGAGAATGTGGTGTCGACAATTGTTGGGAGGGATTTCGACCGATTGACTCGATTTAAAATGCGCGGGAACGCGCGCGCCTCGCGAGTGCTGCTCGCGAATAATATTTCGCTTTGAAATAGTGTTCGCTTAAGACCGTTGCACGTGAAAAAGTGTTGTAACTTCCTAAGTTTCTGACAATCCAACAAAAGTCACGTTGTTGGAATTTTACGATTAAAGTTTGGTCAACCAATAGGGGAGCGGTTTCATATCGTTGACCAATCAGAAATCACTGGAAAGAGGATCGCACATGATGATTAGAGTATTATTAAGAATGAACGTCAAATTTTGCGGTTACGACATTTTTACGTGCAAAACAATTGTCGGACGCGAGGCATCTCCGCTACACTTTGTTTCTTTTCAACAATTATTCGTATCATAATTCTTGATCCTCGCTCGCTCGTCGTCATCCGAGAAACGCTAATATATATATATATATATATGTACAAACTTTGCGATTTGCGAAAGTTGCTATTTAATATGTTGAAACGATATTAATGATGCAGAAAAAAACGTCTATCATGTGCGCGTCTACATATATAGCTTTTAATACTCACTTTACACGTCTTGAACGGCATGAGATTTAGCGAGTAAAAACATCGTTTTATTAAACATTGCTCCAACTCTTTGTGACGACAATGAAACACACCTCTGGAGGGTGGAACGCGCACTGAAGGCTCTGCGTTAGCACAGGTGAGTTAACGTAAGGGTTGCTTAGATACCGCCGCGTCTCAGTAACGTACCAATCAATTTCTACCTACCAAACATTGAATCCGACATAAAAAATTGACCGGTTATCTATAAAATTAAGAAAGTCTCCCCATTTACGATAAAATCGAAAATTTCACTTTTCTTTAACGAGAGATCGAAGAATTTCTTCTAGATGGAAAAAAAACGCGCATTCTCGACGCGCGTATTCTCTGATTTATTGAATTATTTTGATAACACATTTCGACGCTGACTAACAAATACGACGGCAAACTTGTCGACTCGTAACCGTGTGTGTCTCAAATTTTTCTACATTGTCGCGTATGTGTCCTGGAAGAGACAAAAGTCTAATGTTTATATTACGCTCCAAAAGATGTTTATATGAAAATATAAAACGTGTATGTTTTTCTTATTAAATTTTTTATAACATATATAATATATAGTTATATGATTCGGGAAGAATATATATCTCAGATGTAAGATCAATTGTGGGGGTATAGCTCAGTGGTAGAGCATTCGACTGCAGATCGAGAGGTCCCCGGTTCAAACCCGGGTGCCCCCTCGCATACGCTAATTTTTTTCTTTGCCTTGATGTTATATTTTATGTATGATATATAATGGGGAGAACATGAGCATAACCGATAGAAAATTCGTGTATCACTTTTAAGGTAATGTAATTACTATAAAGAATAAATAAACTTTAAAATTACCTTATACACACATTGCATATAAATCTATGTGTCTATTTTTATTTTCATTCAGGCGTGCGCATATATTTTACCTCAGAACCCCTTCTCCCCTCGATCCCATATATCTTTTAGGAGAAATAATGCCAATTTTCTCTCTCTCTCTCTCTATCTGTCTCGTTCGTTTTCAAAATGTGAAACGATGCAACGCACACTCTGCGTTGCAAATACAATTAGTGCAGGGACTGTAATAATACTTGCAAAATTTTTATTTAGAAACCACGAATACACCGCATTAGTTACGACTGAAAAAATTGAACAAATTGATGCTTGTATATTTCTCATGTTGGAGTGAAAGTGCAAGTGACTCGCCACTTGTGACGTACTACTTGAGAATAAGAGAGTCTTGCGTTGAATCGTAAAGATTGCAAAATAAAAGTAAATCGAGTAGTCATTCAGTCGCGCTACAATCTCGAATCTCTATCAACGACAGAAATGCTCGAGTGTCAATTTCTTGCGCTTCGTGTTCAGCTAAAAAGAACGAACTTACACGGACAGTCGTAGACGGTGGTAGGCCAGAGTGTAACATGGCGGCGTGTAATGCAAGTTGTTTTTAACTTCATCCTTTATGAATAATCAGAGTCTGCTTGCGTTCGAGAAAACTTGTGATACTTTGCGAGCGATTGCGGAAGTACCAACGACGTGAAGGAAGGGACTTAAACATGAATTACAATCATTCGAACGCTCGCCGAGGTAAGCGTAACCTCCGAATTGCAAATGTAAATTTGAACGATATGCTTTTAACACGAATATTTACGATACCGGTGGGAGGGGTAAAGCGTTTTCGTCATATTTCTCTTATGCGCTTTTTGCAGCAGGTATTATTAATTTCATCGAAACAACTATAGAATTTGATTATATGTAATAGAATATCACTAATAGGTTAACATGTATTTCTTGTATATTGTATGAACGATGAAAAGGATTTACACAGAACAAGTTATCGTTTAAAAACAGGAAAGCCAAAGAGATTGCTGGATCCATCGGCTGCTTTATCAGCAGCTCCTCTAACTACTCCTCCAATGTCGCAGAATTTGTATGTGTACAATCAGCAGGTAATCTTTGCAAAACTTATGTATCACACAATTATTCTCTACCTAAATAGCCCTTGACAGAATATGACTGATTCTTAAAGATCAAATGCTTGATAGAAACTTTTATATTCTTCCTAACCTTGTTCTTAGGTACCAGTGAACAACGGTGCGATGCCGGAATATGGCTTCAACGTGTCTGGACAGACACCACCTCCATATGGATTTCATTCGCCGATGCCAAATTATCCACAGAATGATAATCAAGGAGGGGAATTTGCAACTTCGCAATTTGCGACGCAGTTGTTGGCTCAACCAGTTGTCACAAACATGGCAGTAGAGTATGGAAATGCATTGGTCGGCTCTGGGAAGCAGCATCTTGAAAAATATGTTCCAATTACAGCATTGAAATATTACTTTGCTGTAAATACGGATTATGTGTTTGCAAAACTGATGCTGTTATTCTTCCCATTCACGCATAAGGTATGAGTAAAGTTGATAATTTCTGTCATTCTCTCTGCACGTATATAAGAATACATCAAACGATGTGAAATAATTATTTCTTTGTCATAGGACTGGTCTGTAAAGTACGAGCAAGATGTACCATTGCAACCACGATATGAAAAGAATGCACCCGATATGTATATTCCTACAATGGCATTTTTCACATATGTCGCTATGGCAGGATTAGTTTTAGGCACACAAGGGCGCTTTACTCACGAACAATTAGGTATTCTGGCTAGTTCCGCTCTTGCTTGGGGTTTCATTGAATTGATCGTTCATATTGTAAGTTTGTATGTGATGAATCTTCAAACGAGTCTGGCAACGTTAGATTTATTGGCATACTGCGGCTACAAATACGTCGGTATCAATGCGGCCCTATTGTCATCGTTGTTGTTTCGGAAATTCGGTTACTTTGTGACTCTATTGTACTTCAGTGTCTCTCTAGCTTTCTTCCTGATGCGATCGTTAAAATTAAGAGTCATTCCACAAGGCCATAGTTCGTACACAGCTTCCGGCAATAAAAGGCGACTTTATTTTATACTGTTTCTAGCTGGCATACAACCATTTCTAATGTGGTGGTTGTCATATCATTTAATCTAAATATGACGCGAGAAAAAATCTATCAAACGTACAGCCAGGGGAAGGAAACGTGTGTATATTTATTATTTGGTTCTTAATATCACCTGTACATTTTTTGTAATAAAATTCGAATATAATATCATTTGGGCAATGAATCGATTTGTCTCTTTAGCCTCCACCCTTTGAACAGGATAATCTCGTTAAATTGAGCAGATGAGGGATACTCATTGATCTGCTTCGATTGATTTTTTCAACAAGATGTAAAAATAGCTCTACAGATATCTGTTATTTCGGTTTAGAGCGATTGATTTCATGCGGTGAGACATTGTTGACAAAACGTGCGAGAGATGTCGCCAGCATCGTGAAATACGACGGTTGCAGGCGGGTCAGTGTGGCGCCACCGATGACCGATCGTTCACGGTAGTTGTCTGTGAGCCGCGGCAAGAGCGGGTGAAACATTGAGATCTGTGTGTGTGTGTGTGTCTTGTGGGTCGCTTGGCCAAAAATGGCGGAACGGACGAAGGTGACAGCCCCGGCTACCCGGCCCGTTCCTATGAGATTGTTCGCTACTTGGGAAGTGGATCGCACTCCCCCGAATTGCATACCCAGGTAATATTGCGGCATTCTTCGAACAAGCGACTTGTGGCTGACGTTGCTTTCTCGACGTTGTGTTACATCTATATATATATATACGCCCTTTCTGTCGCCCTCACTGTCTGTCCAAGATGTTCGCTTTTTCGAGCCTGTGTTGTCTTTGTTGCTCACGATTGGACGAGTTGACGTCTGTTCGATTATCAACGACGGCCCTCGCGATGAATGGAGAACGCGAAATTGCATGGCGATTATCTAATCCTTATAAAACCGTCCATATTTTTATTTCCGAATCAATCGATATTTTTATCGTTGACGTATATCACAATATCGACACAACATTGTCGAAGGACGCGTGAAAAATATCAACGAGAGATCGAGAGTAACATATTTTCTTTTGCTTTTGTGAACATTGATAGCGTTGTATGACACACGTTATATAGATCGTTATATAGATGAATCAACCGTTGCTGTGCCATATATTCGATATTCTCCATTACCTCTATCGGTATTCTTAAAGGAACTTACCATTTTCTCCCTTCGAACAATCGATATTTATTATTTATTTTTTGATACTGTGCCGATATACTATCGAGTAATGAGAGAGAGAGAACATGAATGCCGAGATAAGAAACATGCCTGCTTCTTTGTCTGTAGATGGTTTCTGTCTCTCTTTACGCACATCATTATCGCGCTACCACATATGGTAGATTGATCTCTCGGACAAACAATATACATTACATTGAAAAATGAATAATTCAATCGATATGCACAGTGGACTACACTGCATCTCGTTGTACCTTTCAGGCTATGTTCCTTGACGTTGACACGTTTAGTGATTCTTCGGCCACTTGGCTCGGATTTAGCGTCCATCAGCATCGCGGTTAAAATGCAGAGTTCCAAGAGAACTTTACGATCCAACGAGATGGCTATACCGAGCGGTGGTATGCTCGACACGGAGCTAGAATTGCAGTTTGCGCTTCAATATCCACATTTTCTCAAGAGGGATGGCAATAAGCTCCTGATATTACTGCAGAGGCGAAAACGATATAAAAATCGGACGATGCTCGGATACAAGACTCTTGCGGAGGGAATCATCAACATGGCGCAAGTAAGTCTGCCGAGTCTTGGCGAACGAACCGCGCCCTTGACGAACATACATCCAACAGGTGCTGCAGCGACAGATGGATCTCGAATTGGAATTAATATCGGACAAAGCGGAGAAATACGGCGGTCATTCGATCGCGTTGGCGCGCGTGAGCGTTGTCGCGCTCACTTCGCAGCCGGTCGATCACGATAAAAGACTGACAAATGATCCCAATGAGCGACTCTGTCCAGAATTTAGCGACGAGGAAGAGGAGTTCAGCTCGGAAGGCGAGGCGGAGGGCAGCGACAGCGAACCTACATTAGAGGTGCACAGGCGGAAAAGTCGCGGGAAAATTCCAACGAACGCCAGGGTATGCGCGCGATACTTTTGTACTAGCTTACGGACGCCCCCAATGATTGCTGGTAGCTAAATAAAAGTTTCTAATGCTGCATTCCAGCAGATCGTTTCGTCAGATTCAGTATATCGAATGACGTTCATTTAAAGTGTTGATAATGGCCGTGTGTTTTGCAGCAAAGAAACTTGAAGCAAAAGTTTATAGCTCTGTTGAAGCGGTTTAGGGTGTCGGAGGAATTAGAACATGATCAAGAAGAAATTGGGCAGAAACTCTCGGGTACGTTTAATATTAACGTAAATATGCTGATTAGCTACCAGATTGATTTTGTCAGAATTTTCTTAATGTCCGAGACTTTTATCCTCTGTTAAAGGTGGCGATATGGAAATAGAGGAATTGTTCGACGAATTGGAAGATTTATCAGATAGCGGGCCCGAATTGGACACCATGTCCGTTAGTAGTACACCGAAGCCATCGCTGAGACCCTTTTTTAGCTCGAGTCGATCCCTACTGGCACCACCTCATTCCGGTAAGTTGTCGCGAGTAACCCGACGGTTGTTTCAGTGCGTATCTAGTAGAACATACACACACCACACACACACACACGCGATCTATGGCAAAGCATTTTATCGACTCGTGCTGCGCAAAATCTATATCAATCGGTAACGCGTGTGTACGCATAAGCCCGAATCCGTGATATCAGTGGTTAATTTTGATCGCTTTTGACTCGAAAACTATTGCGATTTTGACATTATGTATCGTTGTCCATTAAGAATTAGCCTCCTGAAATATTCCGTAGCTTACTCTGAGATACACAAATCTCTCTGAACTAAGTGAAAGTCTGGTGGGTTGGCTTTGCATTGTTGCATGTTACGATTCGATAGTAGTAACCAGCGAGGACACTGGAACTGTGTCAGCGACTACCACGTGTCAGCAGCCCGTGGGTCAACCGGTTAAAGAGAAACATCGTATCGGACACACCACACCAGGTATGTCTACTATTCAAAACTTGTGAGGACAAAGTTGGAACGTTCTAAGGACTCTGCTTCTTACCAAACAGCACGTATCTGCGTTTGATATTTTTATACAGCATGCAATGTCAAAAGAACGTATGTGTGTATATATATCTCTCTCTTTGGAGGAAAATGTAATTATATCAGCCACACACAAAATTTTCTACTATTTTTTTTCGTCTTTTTTTTTTAATTTTCTCGAGCGAGTCATATCCTCTTGGGTTCTTATTCTTTTTCCACGATTAAATCTATGGAGTGGCAACCAATGAGAAATGTGTCTGAATTGAGAGAGTGAGAAAAGTTTATCTCGGGACGTAAATGTTATACTTCCAATGAAATGTGTGTGAGAAAAATTGAAAACGATTCAGCGACAACAATTTTGTAGATTGGAGAAGAAACTCGAGCGCATGAATGACCTTGCTAATCGACAGAAGCTTGGTGTTTCGATCACACTTGGTAATTAAGTGTTTTCACACCTTTACACGGGCAAACGTATATATATATATATATATATATGTATACGTATATCAGTTCCTTTTAACGATGCAATATGTTTCTTCAATGCCTGAATGCAAGAATAATCGAAGCGTCACTTCTCGCCTTCACTTGTCTCAAAATGGGATCGAACGCTTAATCTCTGTATAAGTAGACTTTCTCACGTAAAACACTCATACACTAACGCGCGGTAACGTTTCTTCGATTCGTCTGTTTCTCTTCTTCTATTATTCTTACATTTCTTTCTAATACTACTTTTTTCGTCGAAAGGAAAACAAACGAAATATACTGATGTATGTGAGTGGAAATAAAATTTTATCTCGTCGCTTAAATCACTTGCAATTGTTCCTATTACACAAATTTTTGCGTTAGTTTCGAAAAAAGCCTGCTATAGTATGTTTTTACAAATGTACGAGGCGTGTATTTGCTATCTTCCTGTGCGCGTCCCCCCCCCCTCCCTCCCCCCTCTCTGCTGCTTCTTGTATGTAAGTTTTATTAGATCTTCAATCTGTGACACTGGCCTGTATCTCTCTATCTACTTATGTACGTACGTACCCTTTACTCTGTCAATTTTACCCATTTAAACTGCTTTCTTAACAACCAACTGCACACCACTTCACAATTTTATTTGTAACTCTGCAATCAAATCGATCGATAGGTTGGTCTTGGCGAATAAAAAATTTGGCGCGTGCAATCACTTCTCGTGAATCCGAATATACTTTTGGCACATGATCGTGCTTTTATTCACTTTACACGTGTTGTACATCTATGCAGAGCTTGCCAAAATCACCGATATCTCGCTTTCAAGCGCACACGATGGAAACTAAGAGAAAAATTCATATTATTATTACGATCAATTCCAAGAATATCCCCGGTGGAGATGATTTCTCGCGGAAGACAAGAAAGAAAAGAAATGAGTAAAACTTGAACGATTATTTAATAAATAACAGTCAATACACAGGCAAGTGATATATTTCATTTTACGAAGAGAAATGATCTGAAACAACGAATTTGACGGTCGAGCAAATTTAAAAAGTATCGGTGATTTTGAAGCTGTGGATATACGCAACGTTCCCGATGGAATAACGAAATGCCGTTGCAGAGCGAGGAGTGGACAGACAAAGCGACGACAGTTCTCGGAGAGCCGACAGCGATTCCCACCCCGAGAACTGGACGGATCACGAGGCAAACGACCCGCCGAATTACGTAGCAGGTTCACCGCCGAAATCGGAGCAGCCTAATAAGAGCGAGAGCTCCGAGAGAAGAAGCAGACTGTTTGCGCGCGACAGAGGAACGCCCGGGAGTAATAAATCTAAGAAGCACAGTCTGAGCGTCGATTTAAAACCGTCGGCCGATCTAAATAGCACAGAGGTGATTTCGCATGATTATTCGTTGAAATCCTGTCCAGCGTCTGATTCATGTTGATGATTTCAGCCGAGGAAGGCACTGGTGGAACAGCTTGGCCGGGTATTGCCGGACGACAGTTTACCGGAGGCCGTGTCGCTCGTGTCGATCGCGGATCCCGGCGGGGCGGTCCTTGCTGCGAGACTTCAAGAAAGAAATCACAGAGTACTGACGACGGCTTCTCCGGCTGATATCCGCGCAACATTCACCTGCTTGGTCGCGCGCATACAAAAATTGTAATTGCAATGTCTCTTTATTCGTGACGTACGTACTCGTTTTAACAACTTTCTAAAACAATCCAAACAGCTGCAACAGTTCGGCGAAACCACCAGCACCCATAAAAGTTGTGATCGCTGGCGGCGACAGCTTCATCAACGCAGTTCTTCGTCACTACGTCGATCTGCTGAGCTTCAGACCGCCGGATTGGCAGAATTACATGAAGTTCTTGGTAGTGCCGCTCGGCTCAAACACGTTAACGAGATACCTCGGTTCTGTGGACGCGAAATATTCGATGCTATTCGGAGACGAGTGGAAGGAACTTCTCGAGAGAGAAGGGGGAGGATCGAGCGAAGGTGCAGCGAGAATATCGGAATACCTGGCCACGGCGAATACGGTTCTCCCGTTACCCATAGCGGAAGCTATGGTCACGTACAGGTAAATCGCAAGATAATCAAAATATTCTACTCCGAAAGACGATGTTAGTTGCAACACTCGGCTGAAAGTAAATGATGGTATTCGCACAGGGAGACGGATGACAGCAGCCAAATCTTTATCCCCTTTGTGAATGATGTTCGCGTGGGTTGTCCAGACAGCAGTTCTTCCGCATCTGTCGATTTGGAAGAAAGTAACATCAGTATGTCTGGTTCCCCGCCCTCCTTACCTCCTCCGAGCTTGCCCGTTCCACCACCTGGAAAGCTAACACCGCCTAGCAGTCCTAACGTGGGCCAACCGGCGAGAGAAGGATGGGAGCCGGTGGAACTTCAGCTAGATTATTGGGGTAAACAAACTCAAGGTGAAAAGGGCAAGAACACGTTGCGCCAAGCTTTCCGAGCGTTGCATGTGCAAAGACTTCCTTCGTTGGGCGAAGCTCCAGGGCATCATTTGTCCATGAATTATACGACGAAAGAAAAGAAGCAAAAAAGTAAGAATCCATCTTTCTTCTCTTTCATCAATCTCCCTGCCCTGATGAAATTCGCTTCTCTTTTCCAGTAATGAGACTGGGCAAGAAGAAAGAAAAGGAAAAAGAGAACGAGCCAAAGAGTCAAACAGTGGACGGCGTGACACGTCTTATATGTTCAGCGAAAACTCACAACATTCCACTAAGAGGTAAAATTCTCATCTATTTCGTACGTTGGTTATATTATATCTCAAAGGGTTGTCCTTGATATGATTGAAAATGTCATTTAATATGCTTAAAAGTTGTGTCCATTGTGTCATTTTTACCGCAGTGAGCATCGATGGTACCGAGTGGTACGGTGTAAAATTTTTCCAACTATCAGCGCAATGGCAAACACACATCAAGACGTTTCCGATAGCCTTACTGGAATATAATCCACAGCAACAAACTTTGACTAGTACGTAAATTTCAGTTCTCGTCACTACCGTCGGTGAAAAGGCGTATTACTAACATCGGACTCGTTTTTATACACAATTCCGATAACTTTTCAAAACTGCTCAGTAAAATCTGCAGAACTTTATGGACACGCCAATGTTTGAGGTGCACATATAATATTCGTTATATTGATTCGTTGTATCGATCATTTCACGATGGGAAGGATTTTACAATCGAGGTATTTTCTCCCTATCTCGTACGAAGAAATGTATAGACGCGTAACACATGTGCAATCCGGTTTGCACATGCTCGATAATGCTGTCTTGAAACTACTAAATCATACAGTAAATTTGTACGTGCGTGTGTGACTTTCGGCAAAGGTATATAATTATTTCATCGCACAGGTGTGAAATTATGTAAATTATACACGTTTATTGGTATACACGTATATGACAAGCAGTTATATCGAATGTATCCATTTATGAAGATTACTATGTTTTTACTTACACAAACTTTGGAAAGCCGAGAAAGAATGTTGTCACTATCTCTAATGATATCCGAACGGCTTGTGATATTTTAAGGTATCCATCTAAGGTGAGATATACAGGCGCATGTATACAAAAATGTGTTTGTATGTTGAAAGGTTACATTGGACAATGTTATGTGATGCTGCATCATTACTAGAAAAGTCTGTGATACAGGCAAAAATAGTTTCAGCGCACAAAATGATACATGTGCGCTGCATATTATGTGAAACAATCGATATATGCAAAAATCGTGATAACGAATGTGTCGGTTAGAAATTGTTCATTGATTATAATACCGTCTTGTTATTTGAAATTTGGAGATACCTTGCACGTTGCTCGATAAAGTTGCTAGCCCTAGGCCAGTTTCTAGATAAATACTCTGCTCTTTTAAGGATGCTATACCAGATGGATATCCTAAAATATTCACGCACGCACATTTCATCTCAACCTACAGATTTTAGCATGGCTTCGCTGATGTTATAGTTGAAACATACTCTCTCAAGACAATCTTGCAAAAAGCAGGAAATGACAGACGCAATGACGTTGAATCATAAAATACAGTAAGGAAGGAGAGAGAACTGGTTTTGAACATTAGATAATTTTAAATAACAAAGGGCCTATATAATAGAGCGGTTTGCTGTGATGCGTTGCTATTTTTGATGAAAAACAATACGTACGGAAATCATATTAAAATCTAAAAGTTGAGGTGAAACACGCTGTATATATACGCGTTTGTATGTTGAAAGGTTACATTGGACAATGTTATGTGATGCTGCATCATTACTAGAAAAGTCTGTGATACAGGCAAAAATAGTTTCAGCGCACAAAATGATACATGTGCGCTGCATATTATGTGAAACAATCGATATATGCAAAAATCGTGATAACGAATGTGTCGGTTAGAAATTGTTCATTGATTATAATACCGTCTTGTTATTTGAAATTTGGAGATACCTTGCACGTTGCTCGATAAAGTTGCTAGCCCTAGGCCAGTTTCTAGATAAATACTCTGCTCTTTTAAGGATGCTCTTTTATATTTAGTTTGTTTTTTTGCTCGTGTCAGTCTTACCGCGTAAATAATACTCGCGTAAACATTGCTTCTCATAATTTTGGGGCCATATCAAAAAGATGCCGAGATATTTCAGATCAAAGTAAAATAACGTGAATATCGTCGCGAAACAAGCGGAGGATTTTGTTCAACCCTATCAAAAGTAGTGATCAGGAATGGTACCGTCAAGTGACACATTTTGTATTATTTACTAGCTGATGGAAAGATTTTATATATTATCGTCGTTTGAAAGGGTTACTATTAACATGATACCATTGATGTAGCCGTAACGAATTTCTGATCTCTCGCTTCTTCTTTTAATCGATAAAAATAAACACTGTTTTTAGCGACGTAGCTGTCGCTTCGACTGCCTAATGCCAAATTAAAGAAAATACGCCTATTCGATGTTGTCACGTGTAAAGGAAAAACAAAAAGTGTGTACTCTTGAACGGCATGCTCCAACAGTAACGACTAAAACGACGATGGTCGCGTCTTGCCAAAGTAAACGTAGCAATGAAATATCTCCGTTTGCGCTCCTCTCTTTGCTAGTCTGCAATTAGTTGTTAATGCGTATCGAGCGATACATCTCGTAGTCATACATCTCATCTCCGTTTGGTGCACAATTCGTCCAAACTACCGAGCGAACAATTCCTGACGTATTAAAGGCAGTTACGTGTGGCCATAGCGACATAGTCTGTAATGATGATGATACTCGCAGCAGAGCTACCGACGTTTTAATTTTCTCGTAAGAAAAGAGGGAAGAAAAAAATGTGACGAGAGAAACATTGCTACTGCAAGAAGACATACTTTCGGAGAAACTGTCTCGTCGAGCACGCTGAATGACAAATTCAGCAAACTGAAAACCTGCCATATACATATATTATATACACATTTATACATATCGTCGAGCTGCGTCGACGAGGTATCGATAGAAGAGAGTCTTTTTGCTTGAAAGCATTTTATCCGTTGTTCTTTACTCGATCGTGTGCGTTCTCTTGAGAATATGCCAAAACAATCTCGCGCTACATACGTTTTATCACACACATTACAGACAGATGATGATACATGCTAATAATGTTTGAAATCGGAAACTCCTCCGTACTAGCCGAAAGATACCAGCCCTCTCTTGCATATAGGGAAATCTTTCATTTGTCCATCTATGAGCATCATGTGCTTCCGAACTTTGTAAGTGCGATACCAAAGACACACACACGTTAGAGATACGTNCCCCCCCCCCCCCCTATGTAGATTAGTATTGTTTTCTTCTTCGTATTGATGCATGTATATTAAGCGCGCCTCTTGTAATGTTCCTTCTTCTGTCGATTCGACAAACGTGTATTGCTCGTTTTTTTTCTTTTATATCGATCGATCATTGGTCGTGTAATTTTATTGTGTAAGATATTAGAGCGATATAATAATCATCGCGTTGCTTACGGTCCGAGATTGCGCGTGCGATATATATATGCGTAATCAGATTTTGGATTCTAGTCAAAAGACGAGAGAGAGAGAGAGAGAGAGAGAGAGAGAGAGAGAGACGCGTGAACAAGACTCGATGGAATCAGAAATAGCGATTCCTCCGCTCCAAGAGTCGTCGTTGCGCTTTTCTCAGACGATTTGATTAATCGCTCAAGACAAACGATATTTGCTCGGACCGTCAGCGAACGTACGTAAGATACATATATATCGCGGAGAGTTTCTGTTTATCATTATTATTATTACAGCGCGAGCTTTATCATATGGGCAGCTTGAGCTCAAATAATTACAAGTCATTAATGCGTGCGAACGCAAATGAAGAATGGGACTCGTGAGGATTTATGCATTTTTCAGCCACGCAAGGAATAGAAGATGGAACGTTTTTATCACAAAACTGTGTTCCTCTATCGACATGATTGATGATCCCCGACTCCATCTGACCGTATTGATGAAAACATCGCGAATAAATGTGTGGGAAGCTATTTCTTTGCGAATTCAGATGTATGATTAAATCAAACAACGTTATAACGAAGCGTTGAAATGATTTGATACGTGTTTGCAGACGAATACATTGTTTACTATCGAGAATGCTTTTTCAAATGTTTATACCGATATGTACGATACGGTAGTGTACAGCTTGCAGCAGTGTAGAATACATGTAAAACACGTGTTTCGACGTTTCACGCCAAGTTTATCTATCACGTTAGTGTAACATGTTATATCTCTTTTTCGAATATTTCATTTATATGTAAGGTACAGTAAGTGTGTTCAGAGAGAAAGCTATGTGAATTCGATAAATGTATCATCAGACAATTTGAGAATAGATGACCAGGCAATTTATTCGTCAGTGTAGAAAGATGTTGTTTTTCAGAGTTAAATTTGGTTTACTAAAATCAAAACGGTCAGAGAACGCTGAAATAAATTTATATCAATAAATTGGTTAGCTACACTTTTTCATCCAGATCCCGCATGTCGTTGATGTGATAAATGTTACATATTTTTATACCTCGTGTCGTTATGAAATTGTACAATTTTCGCAAAGTTTCTTTTCAAATTGATCGAAGGACAAAGTGAGAGCTCTCTCTCATCTCCGATGTATATTCAGTCAGCGCAAATTTCGTCCTTTTTCGTTCAAAATTTCAAACACAGGTCGTTCAATCAAGATTCTCGAGACTTGATTAATTACTGAAAATGCTCAGAGTGTTCGTTTCCATTCCAAGGCTCCTCTTACCTTGCAGTCGCTGTTTGATAACGTCTAGAGGAAACGCGTGAATTCTCACGGTTCAAATAAAAAGATAACGATCGATTTTCAGCACATTAGTAAAATGCTCCTTTTGTTCTAACAATCAAATTAGCATCGACAAAATCATGAGTTTTGCGTTTCCTCACTTATCGACGTCATCAAACAAAGACGCAGTATATGTATATACCTTAACGCTACTATCAATTTACTCGCATCGATGAACAGAGTGCAGAAACACCAGAGTTAGATATTTTCAATCTCTCTCTCTCTCATGGAAAACAAAGAAACCCCCGGTTTCGAGCGATCTGACGGCAGATTGAGCAAATTAATCATCTGTGTCTGCGCAATCTGCCTTTGTTCTGTCGCCGACAAAACCTGATAGAATCTGACAGCAGATTGGCGGCAGAAAGCCGCAGCTTTTGCAGGTTTGATTTTATCTAGGAACAATCTGCACATACCATCTGTATATTTGGAAAGTAGATAGAAACTCTGCCGAAAGAGTTATTTTATTTCGTAATGATTATTCGTACAATCTCAGGCGCTATTTATTCTATCAGTAGCGATAGTATCTCCGATATGAACTTGTTTGATTAGTTGAATCAACGCGCGCAACATTTATCAATACATACACACATACGTATACACACACACACACACATGTGTGTGTATGAAATACACAGCCACAACTCAATATATCGGCGTTGATTGGTATCTACAATAAATTAAGCGTAAATGAAATATTAAATATAAAAAGAATATAAAAAAAAATTGTGATGCATAATAATAACAAAGTAAAAAATGCGAAATAATATACGCTGTTATTTGTATAATTAATTTACGACCGGTGTTTTCATCGAATCGTTTGTTAGAATTTTGTGTGTCATATACGCAACGTTTATATATACTATTACTGATGTATATCTATAATAAGCAGAGATTCTTAGATATATCATTGCACACTCCAATATTAAATTCACAGCTTAGACGAGTAGAAATGAACATTTTTTATGTGTACGCGCGCGCGCGTATGTAGCATTCCTTTTTACTTATTCAAACGCAGCACCAATTACATCCGATACAGTCACTTTGCGCGGTACATAACATGTACTTTACACAAGTAACGCTGATGTACAGAGTATATTTATATCGAATAATTTAAAATTCTATATAAATTATACATATATGCTTATATTTTTCACATTTAAAAATTAAAAATTATTAATAAATAAGATAAATATGCATGCACGCGCATATATATAAGAAATGTTAACATGTCTAACAAATATTAACAATAACTTTACGTTGTGCCTTTGTGCGCGCGTGTGTGTATGTTACTCGTAAAATTGCAAGAAAAATCTGTATATATCTTTACGTGCGCGCATGAACAAACACGTACAGTCAGTTATAGGACGATTGCAACACTTTTCTTTTTTTTTTCCTGTAAGCCTTGGAACGCATTTCGCATCCAATAAGAGAATTTTTTAGTCATTTTCAGGAGATACATTTTCCTATTGGACACGAGATGCGTTATGAAACTCATCGGAAAAAAGTGTGTAGCCGTCCTGTGACTGACCGTACGTGTGTGTGTGTGTGTGTGTGTGTGTACACACACACAAAATATGAATGCACATGCAAACAACAATTGTTTGAACAATTTTACAAAGCACAACGAAATGACAGAATATCGACTCAAATTATATGATTTTCTATAATTATCATATACTCTGTTATTTGTTCATTCTCTCCTGCGAATTAATGACGAGATTGTATCGCGATGATATAACGGAAGACATCATTCTCTTGTACTTTTACATATATACTGTTTACATTAGTTAATTTCCATAAAGAAGATATTTAGACTTCGATATCAAACGACACAAATATACATGTTCAAGAAATGTCGAAAGCCGTAAAAAAAAAACGTTTTAATCTTGAAGAGAAACTCGTTTTCAGATATTGTCTGAGCGGCGCGTATGCAATATTAAAAAAAAAAGAAGAAAACGGAAGAGACTTATGCCGCCAATGACAAAATTTTTTATATACAGAATATTTTGATTGCGATGCAACGGTAAAACGGAAAGGTTGATAAAAAAACAGCGTATATTTCTGGCGCACATCTCCTATAATAAGTCAACTTCGGTCTTTTTCCTTTCTTTTTCACGGCACTTTGGTAAAATTTACTTTAAAGGCTTCTCTCTCTCTCTCTCTCTCTCTCTCGCTTTCTCGCTTTTTCTCCTTTTCACTCTCAGTTCTCTCATTTGAAACTGTGTACCAAGTCTACAAATTTATAGCATCTTTTCAATTTCTTTAATTATTACGCGAGAGTATCGTATTGACAAATTTGATATAAAATGTATGAAATATACCATCGCGTATGACTGAAAAGATCAGCCAATCATCGAGTATCATTCTCGAGTCTTTTATTACATATATATTTAGAGAACTATATTCAATAGTTTTACATAGAAATAAATATCAAGAGACAAACAAAAAGAAAACGATATAATTTCGTCGGGTGGCGCAGCTTTTTCTCACTAGACTAAGTAATCGTGTAATACTGAAATTTCGCGAGGTTCAACTGTCTACGCAGAAAAATCGGAGCAAACTGTTGATTTTCCAAACATTCACCTCTCTCTCTCTCTCTCTCTCTCTCTCTCTTTCTCTCTCTCTCTCTCTCTCTCTCTGCAACAGTGCGACGAGACATGGTTTTTGACGGACATCTGGCGATTAATTTCACCGTAATCTCGAACGAGATTTCTCTCTCGCTACATCGTTAAACGATAATATACGTAGCGAAAGAAAATGTGTACTTACGGCATCGCGAAACTTTCGTCGTGTTTTATCGTGCAAATGATTCGAACGAAAGGTGAGGTCAAGACAGCGGTAGAGGAAGAGTAACGAATGTAAAAAATTTACATCGGCTGCGTTGTTGCACGACGTTCGGCTGGCCAAAGTCGATACAGGGGAAGTTCATAATGCTGTGCATAATCACTGATGGACCGCGCTTGACCTTATCTTTCGACACACACCCTGTATAAACCTTTGAAAACGTACGCACGCGTCTTAAAAGATCATTCTAAGCCGAAACAGCATGCCAAGTGACAAGCTTGAAATTCAGCGCCTGAAATCCAGTGTTTTTTTGCATATCTATACAAATGTAATAGATTAACTCTTTATTTATTGCACCAACATAAGACGGAGACCACAATTATCGCTGAAAATCTACAATATCTTCTCCTAAAGAAATATATATATCTTCCAATCAGAACTAATGATGACTTTTGATAAGGCCTACCTAATACATACATGTATACACATTTACTTATGTATCGAAATGGGTGTTTCAGCTCATCATGCATGCCACGTACACTTGTTGTGTGTCTCGACTTGACGTATCGTTACCAAGAGTCGCCCGTAATTCTTATCATCATGTAATTCGAGGTAAGCGAAAATACCGCTACTTGGAATCATGTGAAATCTGATGCCGAACTCCCTCGGTAGATGTTGCGACTAACATTGCGTGAAATATATCGCGCGCGAATTCAAACATACATTAATCAAAAGCGCACAATTATTAGTTGAGAATCGGCTGTGCTTCGAATGTCTCGTTCGCCGTAAGAATGCGTTGTATTCTCTCCCCCTTTTTCGCATTACCTACGATTCTTTCGCACGACTCTACGTGTACGGACGTAACGCCAGTGCTCTGCCGCGTAAACCTCTTTGACCACCGACACCGCCCTTTGGTATGACATATCCCCCTGCGTGTCTCGTTGCACCTTCCTCCTCCAAATTGCCGTTACTCTCGATTAAATCGCGCAACGGCCAACAAGCGAGGTGACGCGACTTACCGTGACGTGCTAAAACATGGTATCCCTGCCTGAAAACATGAATAAGTGAGCCGATGAAGCGGGAGGAAAGGAGGAGGAAAAAGAACACGTTCTGCAAACATACCTAGAAGAGATTAATCCCACGAGCAATGCCCAGTGTGCTTTATGGCCCCTCTTCAGACACGGAGCATGGTTAAAGTCGGAATCATACGGAATTAGCACCATTGCTCCATGCGCCAAAGCGTGACTCAACGCGTCCGGATACTGTTGTAGATCCACCATCACGTCCGGCCTGTGATCGGGCAAATATTCCGCCGCTAGTGTTGCCATGAAATCGACACTGTACACCTCTCCGTGTTGCGTGAATCCTCGAACGCGAGCTTCGGCGAGAAGATGGCTCACAGCGACCGGTTTCCTATACTCCTGCGATGCCATTGCAAGTGCCACTAAGCCGCATCTGCGGCGAAATTAGACCGCATTAAACGTTCGTTTTTATTTCTCAAATGAAGCACCAATGCAGGAAGATACAAGCAGGAATTCATATGAAATTGCGAATAGTTTCTTTTCAGTGACAACAATGATGATCGATACTCACTGTGGACCATCTTGAAGGATCGGTTCTACTCGACAGAAGTAATTTACCTCTGCATCTTTCAATTCATTTCGTAATATCATCCTTTCAATTTCAACTTCTGCAGGCGTAAGCTTGATTTTGGCCCAGGGGGGCGAGGAATTGGTATCTCTGTCTTCTGTTTTCTCACACATAGGTACCTCTGGCAAACTCGAAAGGGGCGGAGTTGGTGTTGGCATTTCCCAATGCCAAAATACAAAACGTTGATATTGTGGATTTGCAAGAGGATTAACTAATTATAGTAATTGGGAGTTCACCGACACGATAAGATTTAATTCCACCATTGTTCACAACGATGTTTCGTGAGGCATTCTTTGTTTTTCCTGCGGAAAACCCCTCGGAATCTCTCGCAAAATCTGTGGAAAGACAACTTACAATTGGTTCGCGTGAATCTGACCCTACGAAGCGTTACTTGCGTGCGAATCTTATCTCTACAGTACTGTAGGTGTAAAATAATTGTCATTTCTCAGCTGTCAATCGGATTAATGGATTTGAATACGTCTCGCCGGGAAAAGAGAGCACGCCAGTGGGCGCAACAACGGTGATGCGTGCGATGTATTTTACAAAATCTAACCTTTCTACACCCCCTTCTTCTCATGATAGCGCATCGCGATATCGCAATAACGATCGTTCGGAATATAAACGTACATTGTTGAAATGCCAAGATTCTTACTCTCTTTACAGATGCATCTATCCCTTTGTCACGATGTATGTGACACTTTTGTCTCGATTCTAATAGTACTCTCTCTCACAGACAGGAAACGAATCGGTGTTTATCTGTCGCAAATTACGGAATCAGCAACGAAACGACAGGCGCGCTGCATACGACCGATGTTCCCCCTTTGTTCACCCTGTGACGAGTCGTGACTCATGCGTATATATACATACATTATATAATTCTCCAACGAGAATACTAACATTCGTACACTCTTTCCTATATCTCTACACACCGATATCATACGAGTCACTGTGACACTCGACGATCCTTTCTGCGAGCATCAAGCCTCACTCGATGGGGGCCCATCGACGTACCACGGCCGACGTACAACACGCGTCTGCGGACGCTATCGAGCATACACCCATCTTTAACCTGGTAATAAGAAATCCACGCAGGGTGAACGATACGACGAGCATAGAGAGATGACCGACTTTTTCTTCCGCCGTGCCACTTACCAAAGCTAGGCGCATATGGCCCGCGGAAGTGCGTGCGGCAAGAAGCGGCAGCCAATAAACTTTTAGTTCTTCTCGTGGAAAAACGGCATGTTGATTGGCTACCGCGTCGCTTTTTGCCGCTAGCGTTGCTGAAGCCGATAGTCAGATCTTATATTTAAGACTGTCTCTCATTTCATTGGCTACGAGGCATCTGAAAATAAACTTGAGAGAGTTTTAAATTTACTATGCCATCATCTTACGCTTGTGATCATCTCAAGTTGACCTATAGATGCTTCGTAGCCAATGAAACGTACGTAGTAATTTAATAATGAGACGGTCTTAAATATGAAATCTGAATATCGGCCCAAAAATGTCTTAGGAACCACCTGATTGGCTGAGAAACTGTATAATTAAAATACTTTTATTGATAAAAGAGAATACTGTGAATTCTATGTAATACGACTTTGACTGCCCTTGCGACTTTCATCGCAATCGCATTTGCACGTACCACCGCCATCAGCATCGCGTGGTATATACACATCTTGCGTATACACACGTTCGACGTTGTTTCACAGGCCGAATGATATCGTGTGTTTTTGTGTGATTTGGCGGCCACGAGCGATACTAAAAACGTGTAAATGTTTGGTAAATTATCGGCTCGTATTTAAAATGTAATAGCATCGTTTCCTTAACAAATTCATCATACAACTTATAAGAAGATAACATGGATTTAACCGTTACAAATGATCAGTATATAGAGACGGAAAACAGTAAGTTATTGCTGCAACGTCAAATAATTTCAATATTACTTTAGTTTTGCCTGCTGTTCTTTTTCCAAATTTACGCTCGTCTCTTCAGGTTCTCCCTCAACAAAATACGAATGGACATGGGATGAAAAATTCTCATCCTCATCGATTAAGTTGTCAGAATGTAATTTGAATGTTAAATTTCATCCTGTATATAGCACTGGTACAGCTGTGGTAAAGGGTAACAAACCATTGGAGAAAGGGAGACATCATTTTTGGGAGATTTTAATGATAACACAGATATATGGCACAGATGTAGTAAGTTTATTTATATACTGCTATATACAGTGGCTTCACAGTTGCAACATACGCTATTGTTTCATTAGATGGTTGGTGTGGGAACTGCAAATGCAGAAATTAATAATGCAAGTGAGATTTTTTGTGCTCTGCTTGGACGAGATCGAGAATCTTGGGGTTTTTCATACAAGGGATACTTGCAGCATGATGGTAAGACATGCAAATATGGAGCTACTTTTGGTCAAAGTAATTTAGTAGGAGTACACCTTGACACTTGGAGCGGTACTTTACAATTTTTCCTTAATCGAAAACCTCTAGGTAAGTTATATTTATCAATCCAAATCTTTCATCAATTTCTTTGATACTGTAAACTTCCTATTTCTTAGGTATTGCTTTTACAAGATTGAGCAATGTTACGCTTTATCCGCTAATAAGCTCCACAATGGCTCAATGCGTAATGAAGTTGACTTATAGCTGTTCGATGCCTGTATCCCTGCAGTCTACATGTTTAGCAACCTTGTCACCTCTGCAGCGAATGTATCTGTCAAAAACATTTCCTAGCTTGCGTTACTTTTGTCAAAATATCTTTGCTGATATACTACAGAAGCATACAGGTAATTTTCTGAACTATTTGCAAATCAACCAAGAAAAAACAATCCCTTGTCTGTTTTCATAGATCATGATAACGAGGACATCGAATTTCCCGCAGAACATATTATTTTGGATGATTTTGATTACGCTCTTATAGGACTTGGGAGAAAGAAGAAGCGGATCATTAGTAATAAATTCACAATCATCCCGCCATCACGTGATGAGNAAAAAAAAAAAAAAAAAAAAAAAAAAACTGCCAGTCATCTCCGTACGATTTGTGTGAATCGTGTAATGTGCTCAATTTTATACGAATTATTAGCATTTATTTGTGCCTAATAACTGTGTAAGAAATAAAATGTGATATAAGGCACTGTTGAAGAGGATTGCTCATCCATGAGTTTGTTTCGTAATACATGTGTGTATATATATATAAATAATCTTTAATTATAAAAAGTTACTTATAAAAGGTTCCTTAATTACATTATCTATTTAGACATTTTTCTGGATACTGAATTCTTGTCTGTATGTTTTTCATGTTTTCGCTTTCCGATTAATCCAGATCTGGTGTTGATTTTAGTAGAAAACACAATAGCTTGCGCCCATCCAGCCAATGGGCCCCATAATTCTCGTAAATGATCATTGATCTCTGCGTGAATCTTTGGTGTAACTGTTTTCTGCCCCTTTAAATGTGGTAAATAATTTGTTTGTGCTATTTGAAAAATATGTGTATCTATAGGTATAGCATCTAGATGTCCCAATGACATCAAACATATGCAGTCTGCAACTTTGGGACCAATTCCTGGCAAAGTCATCAGTTGTTCTCTGGCTGTACGATAGGAAACATTATTTTCTCTTTGTAGATTCAGAAGCCAATTCTTCCCACCTAACATTGACAAACGCTCTGCTGCATTAACAATATATCTAGCGCGGTAGCCAAATTTTTCTCTCTTCAATATATTTTCTATCTTCTTTTCCTTTAAAGACTGTATCGTTGGGAAATCGTAATATTCCTTATTTCCAACTGAGCATATTTTTTGGCCAAATAATAAGCATAATTTTTCAATCATATTTGATATCCTGCAAGACATTGGAAAATATTAAAAAAAAAAAAAAACTCGCTGACCTATATATATACAAGTATATACCTTGTTATATTATTATTGGAACTACATATAAATGAGAATAAAGTCTCTACAACGTCTTGTTTCAGAATTCGAACGGCATTGTTCTCATTTAAGCACTTTTGGAAATATGTATCCACTAATACCCATTTTTTGTAATGTTCCCGCAACGATACCGATAACCTTAAATATTCGGATAAAATATTATCATAGTTGACAGAATCCTCTAATTGTCGTCCTTGTACAGTGTATAATAAATGCGTTTCGTTTTGAGACAAAGTCCAAACATAACTGTTAAACACCCCTCTATATCCACCATCACAATTGGTCCATCTGAAATACCGTAGAAATAATAATATACCACATTCTTAAATGGAATTAACAGGCGAGTGCATGTTTGTAAAGGGTTCTTAAATAGTTGGCAAAAATAATAGGCAATACTGTTATACGCTCGAACGTATACACCAAAAGTATACACAAGCTCGGGTCCAAGATAGTTTGATGCTACCTGAATGATTGACCACCGTGCAATGTAAGAGCTAGGTTTAATTCCGTGGGCAAACATGGAATACCACCCCGTTTCACACTTGTTACGAACATGTTGTGAATCATTGAATAAACTCGTGCATGCCAATTCGTTCAATTTCACTGCTCAATGGCGAGAGGGTTGCAGACACAAACATAGGGCCTTCTTTTTTATTGCCACACGGGAGCGTTTCCCGATTGGCCACGTTGCAATTGACCACCACCAACCACACAGCCGGTTTTTTTTCTAATGTCGGTGTAGCCCATGATCAATAGAGATGTGGTCAATCGGGTTCCGCTCTTGCTTCGCAATAGTTTTCTTTTCCTCTCACCAAATCTTGTCGCTTACCAAATCGCTGTTAACGCTGAACAGCGCATTGCTGAACTGGTGCAATAAGTTAAAATGAGACAAAATATACATGTCTAAGGGAGAATTCACACTTTGACAGAAAAGCAGCAACCAATCGGGACTCGTGCTGTAGTTTCTGCTTTATCCACCGCTTACTACCAGTTTTGACTGACTGCTGCTTATCCGTGAATTCTCCCTAAATCAAAGAACCAGTTGAGCAGCTAAAAAGAACGGACCAAATCATTCAACCCCCTTTATATCAAAGACCGTCTTAAATTCATCATTAGATACGGCTCATTTTATTGGTTACATTTGAAGATGAATTTAAGACGGCCTTATATTAAAGGTCCAACTATGGCTGAGTCCGGTCTGCAATTGCATTTTAAGAAAGGGTGGGCTCCGACAGTCCACATAGGTGATTGGCTAATTTAATATGAAATTTTCCAATTGGTGGTCCAGCGGAAAGGCATCGGCCGATGTGATTGGCTTATCGTACCGTGCGGGACCCTCCTTTTCTCCCTCGTGCGATTCTATAAGAAAACTAGGGTTCACTACGCAGCAATGGTCCGTAGCGTTTACAGCATCAAGCGAACTCTAGTTTTTTCGTAAACAATAGCTTGGGAATCGGGACCCTAATCGAAAAATTTAATGATATATCTTTAGACAGTCTTCTCTGTAAAAAGATTGTACGGAAAGAAAAACTACGACGTTTTGTCGGTAACGGTATATAAACTAAGCGAAAGAAATTGTCCGTCTGAATTTTATTTTATATGCGATGGGAAGGAATAATGCAAATACATGTCGTCGGGAATTTTATGCTATATTCGACATCTGCGAGATTATGTTATACGTATTCTAAGGTCGTTTAATTAAAAATTAGATATCAAATACATTAACAAATGGCAAAAGCCACCTCTATTGCTTTTTTAATGTAAAATGCAGTGAAAAGATATATGGTGCCTCTTTTGTAATAACTATTATAGTTATCCAACTGAAGAATACGACATCCAAAAATTAAGAGATTTTATTAAATTTAAATGTAGTTCTAAATGATTCACATATAAGGCTCACCGATATTTACATCGTGCGGCTTTTTGCGATAAAACATCAGGAACGAGAAGGTTTACAATCGGAAGTCAATGGTGTAATATATTTACAAGTTGTAATCACTCTTCGCAAATTGTAACTTTTCGTCTCAGCATAGATCTTCCCTCCCCCCCTATCGATGATTCTCTCGCGCATGGATCGCAAATCTGCTTTAAAGCAAAATTCATCGATAATCATTTCATTTAAGCGATTATAAATTGCGCAGTTTACTTTCTCGTTGCTGATGCAATGCAATAATTATTGATTTTTGTCGACTTTTAAGAATCGAAATGCCGATCATCCTTAGTTTTAGAGAGAATAAAATAGCTAGGAGACGAGAAAATGTTACATGAATGAACGCGTGTCGTAAGAATGATATATACGTACACAAGCCGACATAATAGTCTCAACATAACATGCAATCGGGATATTAGAATTTTCTTAGCGTTGCGCATTATTTATTCAAAAAAAAAAAAAGTAGCAGAAACGACGTCGAGACGAAGCAGTCTAACTAGCTCAACGTCTTGAAACAATGTGCACGAAAATATTAGCAATCTCTCATTATATTACACGTCAGGGGGTTGTGCATGTATGTACATGACAAACGTATACAGGCTTATATAAGTTGAAGAGATAATAACGTATTGTCAATCATCGTGAGATCGCAACGATGAAACATCTTGATTGAATAATCGGGCGATTCTCCTTCTTTCTCGACATATATATTCACAAGTATGCGACAAATTAGAATACATCCCTGAGAATTGCTATTGACACACATCTCCGGAAGAAGATACTATACTCGCCTCTGATTTAATAAGGAACGTTATCTCGTGTGTAGGCCTGCTTTCGGTATATGTGACGCGCGCAATTGCCCTGCCCATTTAGTTTCAAGCATATCTTTTGTTTTTTAAAAACGAAACACTTGGTTTGGAGCACATCGAAGAAGATTTTGCCTATAAAATCTGCCGATGCAGTTCTAGCCATCTTCAAACACGTGCGAAATCTGTAAGCAGGAAACAATAGAGCGGAGGAAGAGTAAGACGCGCGCAGATCGATTCGCTACTCACCGTTCGTCACAGGCGCAATGCATCATGCTCGAAATTCCCCAGTTGAAAAGACCATAACGCGTTTCGAATGCCGGTATGAAAAGAGGACAAGCTGTATCGTGTTTTCGGCAACAGGCGTCTGCCACGCCAAACCCACCCAAATTGGTGTATTTGGTAGCACGGTGGCCGCGGCCGCACCATTGCGTCCCTGGTATCATGAATAAATCTCTTCGGCCCCGACTTTGCTTTCGATCGTTTGTCTTTGCGTTTGTCGTTGATCTCGTGTATTTCCTGCATCACAAAATAAGTGTATTTCTTAACAGAGTGGCTGCTATCAAGCCTTTGACTTCTCTCAATTCCCTTCCAGTAGCTACGGATAGCCACATATTCGCGCGATACAAAAGATGTCTCATCATTGTGTTACCTGGAAAGGATTCAAAGATGCAGAATCAACGACGAAGCTATCAACGCGGAAAGTGGTGTGTGCTATTCGTACCTATGTCGACGTTGGCCCACGGCTCGTATACGCATTCTCGCGCGATAGCACCAACGATCGGACGTCGACAACAGCCAGAGGAGGTCACGGGGTATCCTCGAAACGTCCTTGTTGTCCAGTTGGAATACCTCGATCGACACTTCGTCACCGTCACCGTACTCGTAGTAATAGCTGTGGGGTAAACACTCGCTGTCGTCCCACCGTACGAACCTCTCGTCGATGCAATCGGCCAAAGTTTCACCGGTGTATATCAATTGCAGCTTTCTGCTTGACTTTTCTAGCCAGACTTGTCGCAGCGTTACGTTCCTGACTCTATATCGAGAGGATAAGCGTTATTACAGTCAAACCTTTATGCGATATTTTTACGTTACGCCGACCGAATACATCATTCGCGGAAACGTAATATTCAAGTAGTATCGATTCACGTTAGTCTCTCTCTTTAACGCGCTTCGTTCAAAACTGACTCTCGTTATTATTAGTGTAACGAGAAAAGTATGAAAATAATTTGTGACAAATTATTCATGCGACACGTCGAATCGGGATCTACGGTAAAAGAGCTTTCGTCCTGCGTTTAAGTGCAAAGTGACGCTTCGTGGTTGTGGTATTCCGTGGTATCCTCGTGAGAGCATCGGCAGATGAGTCCCACCTAGGAGGCTAAAACGGGACGGTGATATCGAACTAGGTTTAGGTCCAGTCCGGTCCCTACGTTCCGCGGGAGAGACATTCGCTCGCCAGCGTTCGTTCGCAGAACCTAATCCTTGCTTACTCGACTCGTCGCTTTTCGGCTTAAGAGCTCGGTTGGCTTTGCGGTTACGTGTCAACGAATACTCTCCTATGCTCCCTTTTTTCATTCCTCAATCTATCTATATATATATACGTTGCAACGATAAAACAAAGGAAAAGATCTGTCCTCGTGTACAACCGACGAAAAAAAGGGAGAAATAATCAAATCTCGTGTAATCTCGTTTGTTGAAACGTCCATCTTCGTCTACACATTTCACACCGATACAGTGTTATCATTGTATTTATACACAAAACTTGATACGGCTGACAAGGATTCACACAGGCCGTTTCACAAGGTAGTATCAACGGTACACGTTCTTTGGAACGATGGATGGCATTTGAAAGAGAGCTAACCGGCACACTATAAATGTATACGTAGCAGCCAAGCTTCCACGTATATTGGCAATAGTGAAAGGCGGCATTGTTTTCTCGCTCGCCAACCGAGTTCCCGAGGCTTCGATTCTCCCCGGCTACACTAGGAAGAGAACGGATAGGAAGAGAGATTTGCCTATATCCGAGAAAATGTTATTCTAACAAAGAGGATAGACGCACAAGAGGTTGTTTCTACTTGCGTCTAGTCTTGCTTGCTACGATAACACTCGACACTTGTCTCGAGAAAGAACCATCCGTATGTAAATATCGAAGGATGGAAGTAACTTTGCCGAGTTGAGATTTCGATGAGAAGCAGAGTGTTTTCAAATCATCCATTCAAAGCAATTATCTCGCGCAACACTGTTCGTGCCTGGAAGCACCTAAACATCTAGTGAAAGTGTCATAAATAGTTATGTACGTAAAGCCCCCTCCATCCTCAGTTCTAAATATGCAACATATAGCATTTCGAATGTCTTTCGTCAATTTAATTAAAATGTCGAATGCATCTTATCTGAACCACAATTCAGCATTGAAATATGAAGATAGTTATGCCCACCCCCAATTAACGATAGTCTCTTTGGCGCAGGCTCCAGGCCATCGAATGATTCGTTCCAATCGTCCATCTGACGAGATCCTGATGACCGATATGCTGGAAGACGTTCCGATGAATGAAACGTTCGTTGATCGTGCGAAATATGTGTCTTGTTGTGGCGAAGCTCCGACACACGGTTGCGTGAAAGTGAACCCTAATGTTAACAGCAGTAGTAGCATGAGGCACCTGTATGAAAAAGTCCTCAAGCGTGATATTCGTTCCATCGGCGTAATATATCAATATTATGTGTTGCAAGAAACACTGCATTCTTTTATACATTAACATGACTTTTTTTTTGGTGAAATTCCAGGAAAAATATGTTCCGTTCAACAAGATATCTTTTCCGTAACATCCTCACACTCTCTTTTCTTGCATGAAAAATCGAAAATTATTTAATACGTTAATGAATACAACTGATACTTTATTCCAAACACTGAACAAAAAAAAATTGTTCATATTTCTTAAAGAGTATTGGAGTAGTTGATTAAATTGATATTACTTGAATGTAACACACTGAGAGGAAAAAAATTCAAATACTACTCCGATATTCTCTAGCAAGTACGAACGCAGCAATTTTTTCTCTGGCGCACACACCGAGCATAAAATTCGGTAGAATCAAAGAATGCTTGCGTTTGCATGAACCATGGTCGAGTTTAAGAAAAATGTCTCCCTGTATATATGAAGAGGGACGAGATTTTCGACAACAATTAATTTATCGAAGCATTCCGGTAATTAAATTCCAAAATTATAACGCAAGATATTACGAAATATTCAAACTTTCAAACATAATATATACATGAATGTGTATAACCAGTCACGGAAATGTTGCATTTTTTTTTTATAAATTCCGGAACGCGTCCCGTAGAGAAATTTGTTTTCAGTAATTCTGAGGAAATACATTCTCCTATTGGATGCGAAATTCATCGAAAAACACGTGTTACAACTTTTCTGTGATCGACCATATATACGCGATGTCACACTAACCCGCACGATGTGCTTTTCATATGTTACAACTGATATTAAATCTAAAGGAAAAGGCGCGGCTTAATGCGCAACTATATGAAAAAGATCTCTCAAAATGTATCTTCAAAACAGGCAAGTTTTGCTACAAGTGGTATAAAAATATGTATCTTACATTATGGACTTCCGATCGTTCATACATTGAAAAAAGATTGCTGCGTTCAAGTAAATATTGGCTAAGGAGTATATAGGAACAGTTTATTTGAATTAAGTTGATATTGAATGTTTTTCTCTTTCAATATGCTAAATTCAAGTAATATCAAATTTACTCTAAATTAACTACTCTAATATTCGTTGACAAGTGTTTGCTTGAGCGTAGTAACACTTCTTTTCTGTATTATAATGCGTCCGATCGTTTTTATTCTTCCTTTTCTTTAACATACGAAAATATTTGCAGTATTTGTAAACTGAAGAAACCATGAAATTTTGCGTTCTCTGATAATAAAACGTTATTAAGATTATTCTTTTTTCCTTTAGGTACTCAGGACTTTGATTACCAAATCAATCAATATAATTTGCAAAGGATTTGATTGACAGGCGGGATCTTGTCGACATTCCTCGGATTCTTTTATAGAAATTGCCAAATAACAAAGTCTTATCGCTCTGTTATATTCTACTTTATGGATGGTAATTTAATTTGAAAGAAATTGATGCAATTTCAAATCGATACTCATAATCACACACCACGGTATCAAATGTAAAATATGGAAAAGTCCCGGCTTTTTATTTGAGATTATGGTTGAAAAAGATTCTTGCAATAGAAATATATCTCACGTTCCCATTTTTTTTTCTTTTTGCATTCTGTTACATCTCGTGAATCGAGAAAGTCTCGAAACTGCATCAAGGTGAATGTCGAACGTACCTCTTTGATACACTCATCTGTATCGTCCGAGATTTCGAAGTATCAAACTCTCTCGATCTTGGAGCACGATGAATTCGAGTAATGCCATATGTCTATTTCCTTGTCCTGCTCACATCACGCTGATGTCGAAGAAAAAGCTCGTAAGATTTTCCGTAATATCTCACTAAAGAACTTTGCGTTTACGCATGCACGATCGTGTCTTTTGATTGCGAAATAGATAGCGATTGAAATTATTAGATTTTAGAATTATCAGATCTCCTTTATTTAGATTCCAATTTTTTTTTTAATGTCTTTCAGAATGAAGCGAAAATAACTTTTGTAGACTGAGATTTCGCGACGAATAAAGAGCGCTGTCAGCATGCAGCGAAATTGCAACGTCACAGCTAGTTGCAGATAAGATATCGCGACAGTTGAAAAGGACGAAGCAAAGGACAAACGGCGGCGGACCGGCTAACGGCCGAGCCACGTGGTTTGGTTTCGAATAGTCTCGAGATGCGCTCACGGTTTGTCACTCTCAATTTTTTTGCTTGTTTCTTGAATTTATACATATAAATAGATACGACGCACGTGCGTGCACACACACACGCGCGCATACACACACACACACACACACACACTGTACTCGATACTCGGCGTGACGTGATGTGATTTGATCTGACGTGACGTGAGGTGAGACGAAGAGAGGTGAGATGACGCGACACGAGACGCGGTTCAACGTGGCGGTCCGACAAACGCGTTAGTTCACAAGGCTAACAGCAACCGGCCGTGTGCTAACTGGCGCGCTACGCTCGCGGCTCTCCCTTAAATACCGCCGACAGTTCGGCGGGTGGTTCGGTTGTCCAATTCACCTATAACGTCCTGTCACTTACGGCTTCTCTTCTCTCTCTCATTTCGCCTCTTCTCTACTCTTCTCCACACTCCATCCTTCCTATTTTACCCTCGTATACTCTCCTCTACGCTCTATCCTACTCTGGGTTTCCCTTCCGTAACCCCCCTGCCTCCACCCCACTATTCGGACACCAACGAAACTCCACCCTCTGCTCTCTCCCTTCTTCTTATCCTACTCCTTCGCATCACCACCATCTACCACCAACGAGCCGCGCGCCTGCCAAATCCAATCCCACCTACTCATCTTGGGATCGAATCTCTTTTTTCGGATAGTCTTCTTTGTTTCTTAGCCGCAATTTGCTCTCTTCTCTTTTTGGCTTTCAGCCCGATTTCTTCGAACGATTGCGGTAAATGGAGGCGCTTTGGTATCGCTATCACATCCATCACTACTCGTTACTACAACTGCGATTACTGATGTTTCACATTCCGCTGTAATCATGTGCGGTAGCAAAGGATACGTACTATCGCGCACGACGTAGAGAGAGAGAGAGAGAGATATGTAGGTCGCGATCTTTCGCATTCTCATCGTGTAACAAGCGTATAGTTAGCGATATAAAATGTAATTTAAAAATATATGAGGAGAGAGAGAGAGAGAGAGAGAGATGTGGGGAGTTTAATATAAAATTGTTGCCAGAAAATATCGATATTAATTTGATCGGAGGATACGTCTAAAAAATTGTGCGATTCGAGTCAACCAATATAATTAACAAGTTATTTCAGACTTTACTTAACTTGACTTTATTAAAAAGTTCATTTCGATTTGTTCGTTTTCTCGTTACTCAATCATATAAAGTGATGTTACACATCGACACCGATATATTGCCGATGATAATAAGTTGTGCAAGATCATGCGTCGAAAGCTGTTCTCGTTATCGATTGCAAATTCCAAAACATCGTACCACATGACCAAAGGTCGTTTTTCGTGCGAGACACGCGATAAACCTTTGTCCCTGTATGTCGTGCAATCAATCTGTTTAATCTATATATCCACACAAACGTTCGTTTCAAGGAACTTCTTATACACATGGTGTACATCAAATTACCAACTGTCGCGATCTTGTCCAATGTAACTGTGGAAGATTCGTCACTTTGCGAAGCTGTCCGGCGATTTTTCTCCGATGAAATCAACACGGTCGAAATTATTTGGCGAAAAGGGAACAGCTGGCAGACACTTTCTACCTATTGTAGCCCGTAGTTACGACTCGACACCAGTGGAGGACGAAAAGGTGCAGGCGGTTTGAAGAAGAGCGATAGGAGGTATAAGGGAAGAAAAGGGCTACGATTGAGCCAACGCGACGCGAGACGAGGCGGAGCGAAGCGAGAATGTGAGGAGGAGATAGTTTTTGGCGCGATTGTTCGGCTTTTGTGAGGAAATACACGAACGCTTTTTATCCTGAAAGCGGTACAGTGTGGAGCAAACTTTCAGGTTCAGGAGAACCAATTTTGGGCAACATCGTATAATAATAATACGCTTCTCGTCTTGAGACGAGAGTGGCTATCGATGCGCCAAGTTAGACACTTGCTTCAAATCGAAAATAATTTGAAAATGCTGGAAAAATAATATACAGGATAGCAAGGGGAGCGTTTAATGCATATTTCGAGTTACTGATAACGCTGGACGAAAGCTGCGTAGATGGAGTCCCCTCAGTAGGACTTACACCTTTGCTCGGAGGGATCTCGTCGACGAACCGGCGAGTTGACCCCCTTTTAGGGCTGCTTTCGAGAGGCATTCAGGCAACCACTGTTTCCGCGGCAATTGTCGCGCAATAATTACATAATTCTCGCCACACTTGTAACTTGGCACCAGCAAGGACCGTCGAAGGCAGTTGAAACCACAAGTGGTTTCGGGGCGTTGGAAGGGAAGATTGTAGTAGCTGATTCATGCGAAACAATACGTTCTGAGCTACGATTAACCATACGAAACGATATCATGTAAAAGGACGAAAATTCTTCTTTATTTGTCCCGTCCAAAGATGGGACGTACTGTGTAATTCGTGTTCTACCTCTTGGAAAAATATGTGGATAAACGAAATTGAATATATGTAATCTGTGCATGGCTTGGTTCGGACGTTATTAATTGATTTTATGACATTCGTTATATCGAGCATCAAATAACCAAAGGAAAGAAGGTGATGCACCCTCCTAGCGCGAGTCATGCATGACGCCCTTTTCCACCGATACGCCGATCTAATAAATGCTTTTCATTGGCGCAGCCTTCAAAGTGAACAGTCGGTTTAACATTTGGTCGTCTCAAACGTCAATGAGACATTATTAGAACGTTGTTTGACTTGCTATTTGAAAAGTAATCGATCGAGGACGAAATGTCGTTTGGTTCGCGTCAAAGAGCCAAATTTTCACATCCGTCCGACTGAATTAGCCTGGTTGTTACTACAAGGAGAAATTTTGTGGAGTTTCTGTTGAAGCACGGTGAAAGAGAGAGAAAAGGCGTTACACGAAGGAACGTTGAAAATTCGCGAAGAATGGAAGAGAGTCGACTGTCCTGCTCTAGTAATTTATCCGCGTCTCTCTTCCTTCACTTGACTTCGCGATGAGACAATGGGGTAACAGTTGCAAGACGCGATAGCGCTGGATTAATTCTCGATCGATTTCGAAGAAACTCCATCGTATTGTCCACGATCGACCCTTAGCTCAACATAGCCGGCGTTTGTGTGGGAGTGTGGGTGCGCGTATTGGTGCGCGCGTAGGAAGGAGCATCCCAGAACATCCCAGACCGAAGATCAAATTATTATTATCATAACCATCTGCCCACCACTTCCGAAAGCTTAAAAGCTGCTTCGTTCACCAGATCAAAGGAGCTAACGTTGCACTCTCGAGAATAGAAAAAAACACAGTCAATGTCCCAAGTGAGTAGAACGAGTGCTACGCGCGCTAAAGTACTTTTGGGAGTACTGCGATGCAATTTTAGTCGTGCCTATAACGCGATTTTCGAACGTCCTGCGTGTAACAATCTGTCGCGGATTTCTTTTTGCGGAATATGCTAAAATGATAATTGTGTACACGGCTGCAACGTGTCTGCACGCGTGTTTTAATATTCGCGCCAAGTTGTGAGCGGGAGAAATGTCAGTCCTTTTGGAATGGAAAGACGTAATTGATACGTACAAATCACCCCGCTGCTGACGCGAGGAGGATGGGTCGTGTACGCGAGTGTACCGAGAAGGGACGATCGACGAACGGTTGTTTGACGGCACCTCCCCCCTGCACTGACGCACGATGAAGCTGGTATCGCATTCACGGTCCACTGCCTCAGGATTCGTACCTCTACCCCGCTTCTATGCCAGCTCCTCCTCGTAAAAAAAAAAGGGGAAGGAAAAAAAGAGAGAAGATGGAAAAAAAGAAATGACTACAGAAAGGCCTGTCCTGCGATCCGTAACACTTGATCGTCAGAATCGAAGATAACGCTGCATAAATAATATGTAGCAGCATCTGTAGACTATGTTGGACGGGTTGATTCACTTGATAATATAAATGGTTCAATCGCGAAATATTGGGTTTATAGATGAAAAAGCGATTTCGCCTCTTTTCTACCTCTGATTAAAAGTAAAAGTGGGCAAGTGTTTGAATGGAATACGAGCAGTTTTTCGGGGTGGTAGGTCCTCGCATTATATATCTGGCCGAGATATTGTAACATGCGTTTCTATTTACCGACTTGGTTTCAAAACGCTTTGAACGTTTTTTCTGTTGTTTTCGATGCAGTTCGATGGTCCAGTGAAAGAATCGATTAACTCCTACAAGTTTTCTCATCGAACTGCATCGAAAAAAATGTGTTCAAGACGTTTTAAAATTGAGTATATACATGTGAGCGACATGTAACTTAACGTACGAAGTTGAATTGTAAAATGAACGAAAGATGGAATAGTTTCGAAGATCTCATTCTAATAGCACGCACTGGCTTTTTGCCAAGTTGCAATGCCGGGCCATTAACGATCGGGCTTGCTTATCAGTTGCTGAGTTCGCGCTACCGTGCCGACACGATGACCAGCCGCCCGAGATGAAACTGTTTCTATCCTCGTATCACTTAGAGAACCTCTACGTCTCATAATTCGCCAGATACCGGCCATAAATGATGAAAACGATCGTCGTAATCGTCAGTGCTGACGTCTATCTTTGATATCTTGGTGTTTCATCGATCGTGAACCTACTCATGCATCGTACAGCGAATGTCAATGTTATATCAAACATGAGCGTCGTTTTGTCGTTAGTTCTTCGTCATTAATAATGTGTCTTAATGATTAATACATAATGTTAATAGAAAATGAGACATACCGACATTCCCTCTTAAAAGACGTTAATTTCTCACATGTATAATATCTCGAGAGAAATATATCCATGCAGCATAAGCATGTTGAATCAATATCTCGAATAACGTTGCATCGCAACAATATTGCATCAACGTTGCGAAATGTCGAAAAGGCGTTGCAGAAACATTTAATTGTTCATTGAATTGCAATACCTTGTAGGCAATTTTAATTCAATATTCAGAAAATATTGTTCAGGAAAGGAAAGACGTGCTGTCTGTCGGTAAAAGCTGTTTCACACATGTACGTTTTCTTGCATCGCTGCGTAGATCCGATCTCAAACAGTCGCTCTTAGTACGCCCTCGTTTAACCTCGATGATCGAACGGCAGGTGGTATTCTGAACGCGTTTACAACGATGTTAGCGCGCTAATAAGAGATTTGAGCATTTTCAGTATCGCTTATATTCTAAACGTGGTGATAACAGAAAAAATCGATTAAATCATTTTTTTTAAGCAATTAATAATATCTTCAATGTTGTTTAAACGTTGTAGCAAACAATCAGTGCTGAAGAGTGAACACAGATACAACGTTGGGAAGATATCAACACTTGAACATTGCAACGTTTCAGCAACGTTGTCTCTACTTTCTCTATGTCTTATGGGTATATCAATTATGCCCTATGAGCGTGCAATATTCCTGGAATATTATATGAATACCATTAAATATTAAAATCATATTCTAGGAATGTTATGTAATATTTTTTTAATATTATAGGAATGTTCTATCGATGTTCCATATCCATACATAGTCTTGGCATATTATACAAATGTTCTTAGAATATTAAAAAAAATTAAATTATATATATATATATATATATAATTTTGTTAATATTCTATACAATTGTTTAGTATAAAACATATTTTTACACAAAATTATTTTGACCAATCATTATTTTCCTTGCGATCGAAAATAATCGACTGCGAGTTAGTTAATTTCTTGCAACCTTGCGCGACTGATGTAGAATCAGCTTAAGGGAGAATTCGCACCCTACAGAAAGCAGAAAAGTGGCAGCCAATTAAAACTCGTGCTGGTGTTCGATAGTTTCTGCTCTATCTACTGTTTACTACCAGCGCGAGTTTTGATTGGCTGCTGCTTTTCTGTCCAGGCTTCTGAATTCTCCCTAAAGTTTACGTTCTACATTAATAGCGGGTCGATTGCAACTCTTGTTGCGACAGCCAATGTGAATTCTTCATTAGATACTTTCCATTTAGTGACACATTTCGTCTTTGTTCCATAATCAATGAGTAACAAAGATAGGATGATACTTGTGTCGACTTGTATCACCAAATGGAAAACACTCATTAAAGGAAGCAACAATTGATGATGAAGAAGCATATGAAAGGATCGAAAATTGATTCACCGTTGAAAGAATCGATCCGTACAAAAATGGAACGGAAAAGGACCGATTAGGGATGGATGAAATTTTTCAAACATCGATGTTCGCTCATTGAGAATGTGTCGTACAACAAGTTTGTCGGATGTGTCAATTGGCTGTCAGATAGAGAATTTCTAGAGTCCCCATTTTCTCTAGATGTGATACCTCTAATACTTTCTTAGATGCCATTTGTCATTAGAAGTAATGTCCGGAGGAGCCTTGCCGCGCGGCGAATAATCAACATGCCGTTTTTCGGTAAGAACTAGAAGTTTATTGGCTACCGCGCGTTATCGCGTGCTGTGGGCAGAAGCCCAATAGACTTTTAACGCTGTCAGTAAATTTTGGAACACAGCCAAGATCTTTGCAGCCTTTATTCAACGGAATTTATCGGTTCAGACAATTAATCGATTCGTCAATTATTTTTCAGTTATGTTTAAACAATGATGGTAGCACACGACGCTCGCGTTAACGCGCGAGTCACCAAACACGCCAGCTAGCTATAAAAGAGAGAGAGATTTGCCATCATGCGTATTGGTTTTTCGCAAATAAAATGCGCGTCACACGATGCTTGTTTAATTCTCCATTCTGATTGGTCGCGCTCACCGTCGCTCAAGTCTCACGTTCTTTTGCACGACTCGCTTGAAACGCGGCATCTGCTCTTACATGCGTATAGGCCGTGCCTGTGATGTCGCATAGACGCCAAAAGTGCTGCCATCATGGAAACACTCGGCGACGCTATCGAGAGTTGCGCTCCCTCCAAAAAATCCGCGTGCATTGGCAACATTGTTTTTTGGTAGTTTACAAATAAAATGGCCGATATGTGAGGCTATTTTGTATGAACAATAAAATATGCAATTATTTAAAATTAATGACCATCGACGGTGCTCGCGACCGAGTGAGAGTGTGGTCCCGATAGCGCGAAACGCGGAAAAAGTGGACGGACTGTGAGCGAGAGTGCGGGAGTGCCGCGGGAAGAAGGTGGAGGTTGCCCCGAAGAGAACCGTGGACGCCGCGGGTCCGAAGACCGAAACGGAGATTCGCTCACGGTCTCCAACACATAGAAAAGCCATTGAGTGGCGTGTTTTTTTCTATTGGCGCACAGTGGCGCGGCAACAATACGAAAGCGGGTGCTGCATCAACGTAAACTCTCGGAGGATGTTCGTAATGTGAAGACGCCTGCTCCGGTATTATTCCGGCAATCGCCCGCCTCGTGTCTCTCTCAAGGCAGCACGGATGCGTGTTCCATCCTACTTATGATCCGCGCGAGATATTAACCATTGTTACAGAGTCCCGTATCATGTGGCCCGTATAGCTCGAATATCATTGCCACTCCTGGCGCAGATATGATACTCCTCGCATTTTGCGTTCGGCAGCGAGATACTGGAGTGTGACGGGTACGTTCAACCTCTCAAAATATTTCCCACAGATCAGTTTGTTGTAGTGGAAAGGGTTGGTGCGGAAAATGCGCTGACGGAGCGGTCTGTCAATACCAATCAGGCTACTAACCCATCCATTACAACTCTCACGAATATGTGTACGGCTCCTAGCAATGCCAGTGCAGGATTCGGTGGATACGCTTGGTCCTTCAGCGGGCCAGGGACGGAGACCCGGGAAAATACCCAGAACGACCTCACAACAAACATCAATTACGCTGTCAACAATAATCAAGATCAAGGATCCAGTCAGAAGATACAGGTTGACATTAAGCCGGCCAAGGTTGCCGCTACCGCGCATCGTCGCCCAATGTTCGCAATGAATGACAGTTGTCAACAAACACCTACTACGCATCATGGCCACACCAGCGGCGGAGCGCACAATCAAACTGCCCACGGCACTCATGTTCGTACTAAAAAGCATCACGACGTATTTTCATTACCGTGCGACAAGGGAGGCTGTAACTGCGACTCGCCACACCCCACGCCAGCACCCACCCTGTTTCCAAACACCTTAGTTTTTACAACCGACAAGCACGCCATGAGTAAGCACTTCATGACACCCCTCGGGCCGTTGCAACTTACGGCGGAAGAATGTAATGAAATTTTAATGAAGAGAGCCGCAGCAGCGTCGAATCAAGCCAACGCGGCGAATAACGTGACAACGAACCAGACGGACAGTACCACACACTTCGGGCATGTTCTCACTCATGTGAATACAACGCAGATCGAGACCAAGGTCAAGCAGCAGCAAGATATGGGAAGCCAAGTCCGCGTGCCGAAGGAACGGCCGTATTCCTGTACAGAGTGCGGCAAGTCTTTCCTGCTGAAGCATCATCTCACGACGCACGCGAGGGTACACACCGGAGAACGACCTCACATTTGCGTTCATTGTGGCAAAAGTTTCGCGCACAAACATTGTCTTCATACGCATTTACTGCTGCATAGCGCCGAAAGACCGTACCAATGTCGCGAATGTAAAAAGTCTTTCACGCTGAAGCATCATCTCGTAACGCATACCCGCGTGCATACGCGGGAACGGCCCTTCGTCTGCCAGGAATGTGGCAGAGCCTTCCCTCTGAAGCGTCACTTGGTGACGCACAGTAAGTTCCATTCGGGAGAAAGACCTTACGTTTGCGAGGAATGTGGCGAATCGTTTTCTCAAAAGGATCACCTCACGATGCACTCGCGCTTTCACGGCAGTCTACATCCGTTCGTTTGCCACGATTGCGGCGCGACCTTCCAGAGGAAGTTCGAGCTGGTTAATCACGGTCGTTTACACGGCAGAAATCCGCATTCGTGTACTGTTTGTGGGAAGGAGTTTCTGCAAAAGCGAACACTCTTAGCTCATATGCGTTTACATACCGGCGAAACGCCTTTCGCTTGCACCGTCTGCGGAGAAGCATTCCCTCGGAAGGCGGACCTGGTCACTCACTCCAAGATTCACAATAGCAATGCAAATACCGATGAGAAATCTCTCACGTGCAGGTGAGCCATACGTCCGTTTATCACTATTCTACTACATTATCCATTTATCCGCTTTGGCTTTATCAGTGACTACATGTGACGATTGATTACCATCAGAGATGTACCGGGCTCTATGTAATCGGTTGAAAAATACCTATTGGAAAAATACATATGTATCGAGCGATATCACGGAGACGTCTTCTCTGCTCTTGGTATAGTTTTCGATTCATTCGAGTCAAAGCGTCGCACGTGTGAGAAGTCGACCGACGATCTCCAACGAATTATCGATGATCCTCTTCTTTTCTCTCTTTCTTTTTCAGGGAATGCGGGCTCGAATTTTCGAATCGGGAAGCCTTGACTCTACATCTAAGGTTACATTCTGGCGATCGCACACTCGTGACAGACCTGTGCGGCTTGGCGGCCGCCTTTCAACAAACTCCGGGACATTTTCTCACTCCGAATACTCCGGGAACTCATCAGGTAATGACCATAGTGCGCCCGCGGAGAGTAAAACATGTAAATTATAAATAAAGTATTTACAGATGAACGGCCCGATCGGCACGCCCGGCGTCAGTCATATGCACGGCGCGACGCAAACGTCACCCCCGGTGGGGACAGGACCGAAGCCTAAACCGCATATCTGTCCCGACTGTGGTCGCGGTTTTGCACAAAAGCACGGCTTGTCGCAGCATCAACGGCGTCATACGGACGGCAGCTGCCACATAAGATCCCACGTGTGCGACAAGTGCGGCAAAGCCTTCTTCCAGAAGAATCATCTGTTGTTACATCAGCGCCAGCATATGGACCCACCACCCAGTATACTTAGACAGCAACAGAGGCAAGCTGCCCAAGCCGCCGCTCAACAGGCGCAACAGCAGCAACAAGCACAGCAGGCGCAGCAGCAACAGGCGCAACAGCAGCAAGCGCAGCAGCAGGTACAGCAGCAAGTGCAGCAACAAGTGCAACCGCAGCAGCAGCCGCAACAGCAGCAGCAGTCATGTACCGTCGATACGAAAACGATGCAATTACAGGCGATACAACAGCAGGTGCAACAACAAGTGCAGCAACAGCAGCAGCAACAGCAGCAACAACAACAACAACAACAACAAACGCAACAACAAGCTTGTCCCGTAGATTCTAAAGCAATACAGCTGAATGTCACCATGTGAGACGGTATAAAGACAGGGGACTGGAGAGTCCCTGCAACAATAGCACTCCCAAATGCGCACCCTGCTGCCACCCTCTGCACGCACTTCTCTTGTACTAACAATACACATTAGATATATTTATTATCTCTAGATTTGAGTACGAAAATAATCAATTTTATTACGAGAGTATATATATATATATATATATATA
>NW_014554899.1:0-17056 GCF_001313825.1 Dinoponera quadriceps | reverse complement strand
ATATATATATATATATATATATATATATACATACAAAAAATATATATATTTACTCTAGACATGTAAAATGAGACTAAACAAATTAGTTGCCTTAACAAGAAGAAGAATTTTAATGAACATATTAACTATTGTTTTTCTTTCTTTGGTGATCGTTTACTTTTATTCAGTAGGACATCACTTTATAAGAAAACGTATATTGAATAAATCAAGATAAAGAAGAAAAAGAAAAAAAACAAGTCCGCCGTGTATCGCTGCTTTCGTTCGTAATCCTTCTCAATGTATTTTGTGCAACAATGATTGAGAGAGAAAGAGAGAGAGAGAGAGAGAGAGAGGGAGGAGAGGGGACGTATTGTGGTGTATGGTGGAAAGGAGATTCTGCAGAGAGGATTCGCAGTGAAGAGGGAGAGGGTGGCAGACATTGCGCATTTATAAAGCATTTTAAAAGCTTAGATCTGTCGAAGACATCATAGCACCACGTGATTTATTTTTGCGTTGAACGAGCCGCAATCGTTGGTTAAATTTTAGAAATACGTAAGAAAGTCCGGTTTTATAAGATCTTGATATCATTAAATGGATGTAAATGTTTCCCGCGAAGAGGATTAAAGCGATTTGTATCGACGAACATGCACGAACATGTGTATGGAAGGGATGTTTTCAAAAAGATGTTGCAAAAGTTACACTCCGTACAATGTATTCATCTTTTTATACGCGTATCATTTCTTCGCGTTGCTAGGATTGCAGAAGCTTTATACGCGCTTACTTATCCGTTGAAACGTTTTCTCTATGATGACAAAGTGTGCACGCGTCGCGTTCGTGCAGTTGCGTAAAATTACTTAGCGGGCTCTTCTAGTAAAGTATATAAGTTTAATTTTTGTCAGCAGAAATGTATTAGCTAATAGAATAGCAAAAAAGCCAGATGAAATACGAATAAAGGTTTCCTACATAGTTTTAATCCGTCTTTTCTTCCGAAGAGCGGCATAAAGAACAAATCGGTTTGTTGAAGAAATTGCGAAAATTTTCACATTATTAGCTCTTCTCTGGCTTTCTTTCTCATCATAGTAAGAGTATTCACCATAATATTTTATTCTCTCTCTAGTACCGAGAGACAAATTGTTTCGATCTACTTCAGTTTTCCGAATTTGTCAAATAATTTTACGTTGCAAATTCTTGGGCGCTACAGCGGCATGTAAGTAAGAGCAAGCCTTATATATATATATATATATATATATATATATATCGCATGGATCGCATAGTATATTCGGTTGTTTAAATGGGCGGTATCAATAGTTCGATCTTATATCAAGGATCATTTCGATGTCATCCTAAGAGACGCTACGTGGCCAATGAAACAACCCCCAACAGCACGTTAATCCAAGATATGATGTTAGATCGAGCCATGGCTGTAAATATCGCTCAATTATTATGTTACAAAATAATCGGAAGATACGCACGTGCGCAAATTGTACATACAAGGTGTTAGATTAAAATTTTTTATACCGTTGGACGAAGATTTGTTAGAGTGTAACAAATAAAATGGATTATTTTTGCGTTTCGTACGTCGTCGAGAGAGACCGCGTGCATAAATTGATTCTTTTTTGTCGTTTTGCATTTTGAAACGTCGAGTGTTTCATCCCATATACGCAGACATTATATCTGTATATTCTCACGAGAGTCGACACAAGTAAAAATAACGGATAGGTACGTACAAGAGAGGAGAGGGAGAAGAAGGAAAAAGCAGCGCGGAATATGCTTCAAATTACTCTTCTTGAAACGACATCGCGGATAAGCGGTCTGGATAAGAAAGTCTCGCGTCCGTTACGCGAGTAAATTTCTTGCAACAATGGATTTCTTCGGAAATGTCTCGCGCGAGCAACGATTGCTCGTGTAAGACGATTGAATTTCGAAAGGATGCTTCAGATCGGTCGATAATATTCTCCCGTTATCCTATCGATAAACAGCCAGTGCCGCCATCGGCATTATTGCTCGTTGGTGAATCAGGACGTTCGCGCACTCTAACGGCGATGTCCGAAATCGGATCGCGCGATTCGGCGCGTGCGCACGAGTTATCATCTTGCCTGCTGGAACCGAAATAAATCGAACGACGCTGAGCCGATCAGCAGTACGGTATTTGCTGAACGTGAGCGTTCCGCGTTAGTGATGATCAAAACGAACCGTTGTCGTCATTCTCATTGTTGTTCGTGGCACTGTGCGAAGACGAAACAACCGTGATCCGTAATCCGTGCTTCGAGCACCGAGTTGCAAGGTAGAGAAAAGAAGCTGCGTCGTCGTTCGCTGCCGCGGTCACGGATGCATATGGAGGTGCGTACAACGCTCGTCTCGACGCATCCTCCTTCTACTCCCGTACCGTACGCGTCTTTGTCGAATTTAACGATGATTCTCTGCCAGCCGTGACAGTTGTGAAAGTGTTTCGGAACAATGCTGCGCGATCCACGCTTGCGAATCTCTGTGCAATTGTTCAGCCATCCTACGTCGACGCTGTGAATATAAAGCGCAGCCAGAATCGCCGCGTACTCCATACTTGTCTCCGTTCAACTACGCATCAATATCTCCGTTTTTGTCAAGTTCGGCGAATGACATTTTTTCGCACAGGGCGATAGCTGTTGCGCATTGAATGTACGCACGATTAAGTTCACGGGTGCGCAAGGATTGTGTTTGTGTATGCGTTCTCAGCTGACGGAGTCTGTCAGCTGCCTCCGTACGCCATGCCCCGCCTCACCTCGGCTCACCTTACCGCGCCTTCGCCCCGCCATCGCTTCGTCCTAGCCTAGCCTAACCCGGTCTAGTCTCGTCCCATCTCCTCCGTCCCGTTTCGCTAAGCCTCGCCTCACTTCACCCGACCTCACGTCGCATCTCACTCACCCCCTAGTCAGCCGACTTTGTTTCCAACTAACCTCACTTCGTCCAACCTTCTTCATCTCTCTCGCTCATACTCCTCTGTTTTTGTAAACAACGAATATAATGAGTGATTGACGTATTATTGTTCTTTCCTATCGCGGATAAAATTGTAACGATTTTTCAACGAACTGTTTTTATCAGATCTCTCACAATTTGTTGGCTCTGCATTCTTTCACAGCCAATTATTCATTTCCATAAGTATATATTTTGCATCAAGTTTGATTATTGTTCCACGATTCCGGTGGAACGCAATAATCAGTATATTCGCTATTTATTTTTCTCACGAGTGTGACAAGTTTTTGCAGACATTCACACGTGTGACGGCACAGAAAGATCGCAACACTTTTTGTTTTGGAAACACACATCTCGTGTCAAGTAGAAAGGAGAATTTGTTGTTCTCGGGAGATACATTATCTTCTTCGAATCGAAAAAAAAAGCGTTGCAAGTTTTCTGTGTCCGCGACTGTACGTTCATCAAAACGTCGCAGGGAATAATGGGTTGTTTTGCATGCATATTGGTTTGCAACCAATTCATCGACCGTCGCATTTTGAAAGCATCGAAACTATCTAATCTCGATAAAAAGGCATTTTTCAACACTTTTCTCAGAAATATCAGCTGCTACTGTGCAAACTTTCCATTCCGATTTTTTATCTTTCAGGAATAATTCGACAACCATATTCTACGGACGGGCCATAGAGAAAACCAAAGTGTACGCGATAAAGAACGATGACCCGAATTGACTACACTCACAGCGCCAGTCTACCGCGCTTGCTTCTCTCTCTCTCTCTCTCTCTCTCTCTTTCAATGTCTGCTAAGTTGCACATCCATGCTAGTTTTGTCGTATGACGAAAAGTTGACTTTGGTTTCCGATCCGTCGAGCCAACGTGTATAAAAGCGTTATGGTGTTCTTTTTAATACACAGCTCGTCGATCGAATGTAGTGTACGCGTAAACCTGTTGGACGACGGTTTTGTGTACATTTACAGCTGACTGGACTATCAGCTGACTGTGCACGACAGCATCGCGCGCAGCGATACGCGCAATTTTCTCGCCTCTTTACGATTGAACTTTTCTTCCCCGCCTACAGCTCACGCCATAATCAGTGCGTTACGAGTCGCAAGGAGGGCAATGGCTGCCGCTATTCGATCTTCAGACGAGCTCCGTTCGCATCGTTGATGAGCGGGGTGAAGGGTTACGACTCGTGTAAACTCTCGCATAGAAGACGGTTTATAAATAACTAAAGGGGCTTTGCCTCTTACCATGGCCTTCGACTGTCAAGCCTTCGCTCGCTCGTTTCTCCAACAGGCCTGTAGATATGTTTATATCTTATAGGGGAAAATTACGTCAAAAATACATTAGAAGAATATTTAAGATAACGGTTTTTCACGGTAAACATGTTGTAATTAATGATGGGGTTGAAACGAGACAATGGTCATCAATGCACAGATCGTTAACTTACAAAGATTAAGAGCAATTATCCGATGTAGAAGATTTATAAAATGAGATAAAAACATCGTTGCACCGTTTTTCAAAAAATATCAAAGTTGCGACAATTTGTATCTTTGTATTAAAGCCGCAACAAGTGGATGAAATTCAACGGAGAATAAATCCATATTGAGACGCCGGCGATCAGACACGCAGCGCAAGCGTAAAAGTTTATTTGCATATTGCCAAGCAGTTTGGGCAAAACGTGCGATAAAATTTTGAGTAAACTTCCATTTGTTTCAAATGGATGAATTTGTTAATCAAAGTTCAGAATTTGCTTTTGAATTAAATTGCTTTTTCAAATTTTATCCTCAAATTTGGATCGTCATTTGTATCGTGGAAAAAAGGACTGCTTGACGATGACGACAATTAGTTTTTCCGCCCTCTTCATTCTTTAAATATATCTTTCATACACTCAGGTTTCGTCCACGAAAAACTGTGTCTCGAACACTGAGCGACGCAGACACTGCGCGAGACATTCGTCTTACTCTGCGCAACATACGCGCGTGTCTATATAATCGGACAGAAAAATTTGTGCTCTCTTTACGCGCTCTCCTGCCGCTTGCGTTTCAATGAGGCTAAACAAAGAATCGTGAGTTCGATTCATAACGAGTTGTTCCCCTTTCGTCGCTCTTTGATCGCTCGAGCGATCTATAAATTGCTCATCTTTTTCTCATGAATATTACATAGCAACGAAGTTTCAGTCAATAATTTCGCGACGTTCTGTGTTGTACAGAAGTAGGATAAACGATTCTTACGTGCATCTTTGTGTTATGAAGCAACGTCCCGCGACGTCTGTCCGCGGACGAAGTCTTGACTGAAAACTTAACGAAGCCGGCTGTCGTGCGTACTCGCGCGGACGGAATAAAAGAGAAGCGGATATATTTCCAACGAGTAGCAATGACCCTGAGCAATGTATCGACTCGCTAAAGTCCCGTCTCTCTTTGTTCTCGGCGATCCGTTAGGAAACTCGTTCCCCCATGCGCGTTTTCTTCTTCGCGAGTCAGTTGCATTTCCTCTCTTTCCCCTCTCTCTTTTTTTTTTGGGATACTTTGTCCGAAATTTTGTCCGCTACACTCGGTGTATCTATGCTGCGTCTGGTGCGATTTTCAATTTTAGTATGTTCGTCTTACGTATTAAATTTCGTACGAGATGTTTCGAAGGAGCAAGAGACGATGTCACAGGTTGCGACCGATCGATTAGTGAGAATCTCGCAAGAATGTGTGATTTATGAAACAACGTTTGCTACATCCGTGCCAAAGAAGGACGACGCGGAGTAAATGCGTCCATATACGGAAAAAGCCTTTAACGATTCATAACAACGGCCTTGTCTCTTTGTTTGAACGCGCGCTAGCACGTGGCGGCAGTCGATACGCGCGGAAATACGCGTCGATGCTGTTGCGTTTGAAAGTTACGTTGTATCAATATGCTTTCAACGTCATCAACACGGTTGTCACTGCGTTGGCCCATTGTCTCGGACGTTTTTCTTCCCCCCTTTTTTTTCCATACAAAAGTAAATAAAGTGGATAACAAATCTGTTTGCCAACGGAACGAAATTACACGAAACCGTTCTGCAATTCTGGTGTATCAGTGTACATTTGTGTTAAATCCCCGTAATCTATTTCTGTATATTGCACGTAAATAAGTACTCATGGTATGTATGTATTATGTATGCGTGTGCATATACACACGACGTATGTACAACAATCGTACGATCGATATATCGTTGGCATGGTATATCCTGAAAATAGCAGCATACCTCGATAAAGTAAGATTTCTGAATTTTTCTTCTTTTCAATCGCTCGTAGCTTGAAAATGACCGATGTTTTCCATGATATAATTTTTGAGGGAAGTCAACTCTAGTCTACAGTTAATTCAAGAATTCGCGAGAAAAAAGTGTGTACGTTTGATTCCGCGCGTACGAAACATGTGTATGGTGTGTCAAGATCGCGAAGCAATTGTAAATGTGAAATGATGCATCAATTTGTTCTCACATTTTACAGGTGTCCCCGAACCGGCGCTGTCTGAACCAGCTCAACAGCTGATCGGAGTACGAAGCGGCGGTGAACGGGGCCACTATCGCACCACCACCCCGCGTTTCGGTGAAATCCTTTCAGTCTCGTGTACTCCACTGGATAAAAGGCAAATTTTGGCGAAGGAAGAGATCTATCCTCGTGCTCTTGGCAAAAGGATAGGACAGTGTCTCTCGTCCGCTTGGATACGCCATTCATCATGGTCAAAACTTTTCAAGCGTATTTACCTTCCTGTCATCGCACTTACTCGTGCATTCACTGCCGTGCTCATCTCGCCAATCACGACGAACTCATTTCTAAGGTGAGCGCGTACATCAATCAGCCAACAACGATGAGTATCGTATATTTTCTTTCATCATCAGTACGCCAAGGCTCCTGTGTGGGTCTCAATCTATGCGTCAACGAAATTTAATGTATTTCTTTGGTACTTTATGTATTTTTTTGGTATTTCAGTCCTTCCAGGGCAGTCAAGGTCGTGCCTATCTCTTTAATTCCGTGTAAGTATATCGAACGATATATAAATATAAAGTATATAAAATGTCAGATAGAACAAGTTCTCTACCATATGCCGACACGATATGCATGCGAAAGATATATATATATATATATATATATATATATATTTTATATAATAACAATTGCTTTAAAACTGCCGTCATTTTTTTTCTTTTTTCAACAATACCGATTCTTCGCTCGACTTGAAGTCAACATTTTTCCTCGATAAAAATTGTTATTACCGCGGTAATAACAAATTATCGCGGTAGGCACAGTTTCTTTCTCAGTCTTTTTTCTTTTTTCTTTTTAAATAAATTTCTTCTTGTGCATTTGTATGAACGGATAAATTTCGTTAAAATTTCTAAATTCTTGTACTTTCTTTTGAACTTGATTTACACGAATCCATTATCGAAAATATGGATGTCGCATACGGTATCGCGCGATATGAAATAAACGCAAATTCCATAGTTCCAATTGTTTTCAATAATGCGCGCGTCAAGTATTTTGGAACACACACACACACACACACACACACACACACGCGCGCGCGCGCGCGCGCGTGCGCACACATATACACAACGAGAACATGTTGAAAAATGATATTTATGTTATTCAGGGTGAACGTAGGCTGTGGTCCCGCGGAAGAGCGAGTTCTATTGACCGGGCTGCACGCAGTCGCCGATATCTATTGCGAATGTTGCAAAACCACCTTAGGATGGAAATACGTTAGTTAGCCGTTGACTTAATTACTCGTACAAAAGAGAGTTCACAACGTTGATCGTCTCATGTGATATTTTTAGGAACACGCATTCGAGTCGAGTCAGAAATATAAGGAAGGGAAATTTATAATCGAACTTGCCCACATGATCAAGGAGAATGGATGGGAATGAAGAGCAGAGAGGAATGCAACAAGTTCTCTGTGCCTCTTGTCAAACTTTTCCTGACAATGCCTACAATGTTGTTCTAATTGCAATGTGCGACCCCTCTCCATTCGAACCACCAACGAAAGTCTGTGATTTCATTTGTGATTTGTAATCTTAGTAATTTTTATGTTTCGGACAATTCGTCACCGATTTCTGTTGACTCTAATCAAATCGAATAAGCGAAGGCACATTAGCGATCCGTGATCGTTGATGGACATATTTCACACCAAGTATCGCAAAGAAATTATTTTTCAAACGAAGAAAAGATAGAATAAGACAATGATGTCGAGCGATGGTGAATATGATGACGAAGGAGGTGCCATGGTGGAAATAAAGAAGCGAAATTGCTCGGTACGAGCAGTGGGGTGCCCCCCTCTCTCCATCTAATCTTGATTCATTATTCTTGTAGACATTGCGTGCGTCGTACATGTCAAGGATGAATGTTAAAGATTAACACGTGGGGCACCCCGAAATCAGTTTTATCCGCACCGGAACAGCGCAAGTGCCACAGATTTTGCCGGACTGATTGCCTGCCTGCCGCGTCTGTCATTGGAATTTCACTGCCGATATTCCTAATATTAATTAAGATACTGTACGTCGTATTTAGACGGCGCAGTAGTATAGTTCTAGTTTAGCTTACGTCATAGAGTACTAAAGCCTATATTACATTATTATAGGACTTCGTGAATATATAGAAAATAGGAATAAATAATCATGGAGGGCGAGAAGCGGCAGAAAAAGAAAACGAGAGAGAGAGAGAGAGAGAGAGAACGAATGAACGAACGAAAGCGAGTGAGTGAATGTTAAGAAAGACAGAAGAAAAAGTTTGGGTTATGTGTTACACACACACACACACACGCACGCACGCACGCACGCACGCACGCACGCGTATGTATATATTTGATTTTACGTTCGCCATGCCTGCCAAACTATCTTATTTGTCTGCCAGTATATACTATTATTATAGTAGTATCATATTGTAATACGTTAACGTTTCCATCGGCTGAGCAAGATGTGGTACAATAACACCTTTTTGTTGTAAAATCTTGGAACTGCGCCTTTCTCTATGCACGCAAGAGAATATTAAAAATATAAAGGTGATTGCTCATTTCTTTTAATATCGATCTCATTTGTAAATATTTTATAAGATTCAAACATATTCGCGCGATTTGCAAATAACGATGGTTGTGGCAGACTTTGTTCTCGTAAAAATGTAGTAGTTTCCGGATCGATATATAAAATGATTCACACACACACACACACACACACACNCACACACACACACACACACACACACACACACACACACACACACAAAAGAAGTGTTAATTTCACTTTGTGGATCAATATTAATTAACTGTCAAGCAGAAGTTTATAGATAAATCTATTCATAATATGGAATTGCTGCTTCTTATTACGTTGGACTATATCGTATAACAGTTTTTGAATGGGTGTGTATGCGCGTGCGCGTGTGAGGGAATATGAAAGAGGGTAGGAGAGGGATTTCTCTCAATATGTGCACACACACACAACCCGCGCACGCACGCACGCACGCACGCACGCACGCACGCACGCACGCACGCACGCACGCACGCGCACACACACACACACACACACACACACACACACACACACACAACTTCGTTATATAGGTTGGTTATATGAGTTTACCATCTTTGCTATATTCCTCGATACGCTCTTCCGTTGTTATCTTCTTGTTACAATCATCGAAAGGAAAAGGTAGTTAATATTCGGATCATTCGGAATTGATCTGTAATTATAGTATATATTTATGGCGTGTGCACTTGTACTATTAGAGATCAACGAGTCCGAGGCAAATGCGAGTTGCATCTGTGTGTGCATGAGATACTTAACGACTAAATCGAGGACTCGCGGAAACTGCTACTTAATGACGTTAATCGCGCGCAACTTCAACATAGAAAATTGTTTCTTCTCTGTGTGCGCATTCGTTAACAGGAAGATAGCGCTATTGCGTTTATTGCGTCAAGCGGTAATGCGTGTATATTGTATAAAACATTTGTACAATACCAGTGATCTTTTTTTGCACTATTTTTCACTACGTCTAGAAAGAAAAAAAAAGTTTAGCTTTCAAATGCCTACTACATATGAAAGTGCAGTGTATTCGCGCGTATATAGAAAAATATCTGCCGCCTGCCTGTTCGACTGACGGACCGACCGACTTACCGACCGACCGACAGACTGACCGACCTATCGATCGAATGAATGGTTGAAGGAACGAATGGACGAATGAATGTGCCGGCCTAATATTCACGCTGTCACTCAAAGAGTACTTTTTATATTAATGTGTCGATATCCTTATCCGCACTCACCTTTCCAGAAGCTCGTTAAAATATATCAACCAACACTAACTCGGTAGTCTTCAGCTTCACCAACATTCAACACTTCCACCGTCGTAAGATTTTGCTTTGTAAAACGTGTTCTTAATAAAAAAAGAAACAATATACAAAGAGTAATCAATCGAAGACAATTGTGTGCAAATGAGTTCCTCTGATGTATTCCAGATATACTTAATATATCAGTGATGGAAGCATTGAAATGTATTCTATATGAAGAATGGAAGAATACTTTTTGCGCATAAATCTGCTTATTTTTCAGCTCTTCTTTCAAACGATCGAATAATGTTGCATAATACTCTTCTGTTATTGTTTTGTCCTTTTTCAAGTAGTCAATTAGAATCATTCCTTGGGAATCTCCCAAGAAAAAAAACATTTTTATAAATGTGCGATTACGCGTGTTATTTTGCGCGTATATTCTTTTATTTCCACATATACTGTCATATAGATTGGCATGATTTTTCTCGCTTCTGACGTCATCTAAGGACAGAAATAGCGATTATCCAGGAGCCTTAAAAGTTGTAACCTCCTTATAATCTTACCGCAATATTCGATGCTACGAGGGAAGTTGCCTAATCTACAAGTATTATACACAGCTATTGTTACTATTGAATTTAGCGACAGATTAAAAATATACTGTTGCTAGATACAACAGTTGTCGTATACACTACTTTAAACAAAAAATTTTTAACCATTTTGCAAATAACACAAGTAACAAATAAAGCAAGTTTTTGAGTTATTAATTAAAGGAGTCGGTATTCATTTTGAATAATTAATAACTTGAAATTTTTCATGGTTGTTTGCAAAACGAGGACGTGGTGGGGTAAGTAAGGGTACATCATATTTTTCAAACTTTTTTGTCGTTAATAATTTAAACAAACTACGGCGACGGCTGAAACTTTATTGCGTGTTACTTAGGATCATGATTTTGATCATATATGTCAAAATGATTAAAGGGGGGTGAGTAAGGATGAATATCGATTTGTTTATTAAAGTGGTTTATAAGTGAATAAAATTAATTACTTAACTGTTAACTGTGATTTTTCGATAACTATTCCATTTTATCGCAAACATCGGAAAGTTTCATGTTTTGTATCACATATAAATATCGCATGCCATGATTGTCAGGCCATTCTATATCTTATACGATTGCATCCAACGGTAGAAATAAAATACGTGTTTACGTAACGTTGTATCGATATAAACGAACGTTCTCTCCAATAAAAACAATATGCATATGAAATATATGAAACGTAATATTACACATTCAATTAGTGCATATGTCAACATTTGGGAACGTCTGGAAAAAAAAACTTCAAACAATACGGAGGAATTTATTATATGTTACGATCACGATGATTAATATTTCTTAAAAAGTAAAAACTTGTATAAAAAAAACACGCTATTGAAAATGGAAATTACAACATCATATGTAACATCTACGTAGCGAAGTCAACATATGAATCGCTCTCTATTCTTCTGTTTGTGTATCATACGATGTTGATATTTTTATTTTCAGTATTGTGTGTGTGTGTGTGTGTGTGTGGGTGTGTTTATTTGCTGTAAAAATTACTCGTTCCCTTACTCGTATATAGAAAAACGTACAAAATATATTTCTCTTATTATTCCACGATGAAACAATGTAGCAAATTAACCAAAGTTCATGCATGAAAAATACAATATATTCGATCGCTTTATACATGAACGTATAAAAATATTTCACCTGTAACGACGCTAGAGCGACGTATAACATACATACGCATATATATATATATATATGCTGTTGCAATCATTTTATATCAATCTTCTAATATTGCTAAATTTTTTTATCGTGTGAAACGACATTCTGTCTTGGCGTTAATCTCAGTCTTTCGATATTCTTACCAATAGTAACTCAGAGATGGCAGAGAGAAGATATACGCGGGATGATTTTTGCGATAATATTTGGAGGTCAAATCTAAAAGCCGAAATGGCTATCAAGTCATAGATTCGTGTCTTCTGATATGTCGATGTAAAACTGAAAATCACATCATGTACAGCTTTTTGCGAACACCGACGACAATGTGTCCATTTTGCTCTAGCGTATTTTCCTCAGACACTCCGTACGGTTGAAATCTCACAACTGATACTTTTATACAAGTTTTATATAATACGAATATCTCAATAATATAGTTGGAAGACTCGATAATATAGTAATATTTGTAATTATTACATTACGACCCACATATTGTACGTCGACGACGATTCAACAACGATCCATCTTTTGCGAACATGCAAATATTTAATAAGGCAACTTGTGGGATTCGCGTACGTACAATATTCCAGTCGATCGTTCGGTCACTCACGCTCATCGAACGTTTCAATCTTTAAAAAGTGAGACGCTTTGTACGACGCTTTGTACGACGTGATCACGATATGGCAAAAGACTCGATCGAGTCTCTATATCTCTAACCTTGAGAAAATCGATATTTTTCTGCGATATGATTCAGCATATATTGAAACGCTGTAGAAGGGGGCATACCAAATTTCTGTCTCCATAAATGTCTGGCGATGATGTGTTGACCTAAGGTGTGCGTAGCTTCTTGAACTTCCTCGCAGATTTCGACGGCGCTTTGCCAGATCGTCTCTTGATCGTGATATGAAATGGAACGTTTAGAAAGCAATTATGCGAGTAAAGACAGGGACGTTATTTCAGGAGGAGAATAATAATTACCAAGATTGTCGACAAGTTTCCTCATACCAGGTGGATCGAATTTCTGTAGTTGTTCTACACTGATAACTTTATATTGCTTCAAGCTTCGCAAAGATTCGTAACTGCAACAACACGCGCGATTATTAGCTACTATGTAACTGCCTGGTATCGTGTGTCGCACCATTTCCTTCAGAGCCTCTTCGACCATGTTGCTACATCTGTCTATTAATCCCGCTCGTTGCTTCTCCATCTTTTGTGGCTACAAAATGTGACATATACGAATGGCTGATGTAGCTTTTTACCCTAGATTACCGATTGAACGTTTAATCGTACAGATAGATCATTACTGGCCCGAGCGCGAAGCACAAGCATGTAAAAAACTAGAATTAAATTATGTCGAATTGCTCGACTGAAACAATATATTTGCTAATATATATCGCGCTCACATAATTTGCAGATGGTGTATCTATGGGCCATCTATACGCCGCCAAGTCGATCAGACGCGTAATCGGTAACCCAGCTGCTTTTGCGATTAAATATGTATGTACAATTCGGACAATCCGTAGAATATTTTTCGCGCGATGATCACGGCAATATCCGTTATTTACGAGTTGAAATTACCTCTGATATTGCTTCAATCATATGTAACCATATGCGAGTTGGTATAGTATTTACTTCTGCGATACATATGATGGTGTGTGAGTTATTATTGCGCTTCTTTGCAGAATTCACATCTGGTTGATGCTCTGTCATATAGCCATTGGGAAATTCATCCACTATCAATATTGCACTTTCGCCACCTAGTAACCAATCCTCCGGATGCTTTTTCACGTAGACTGCGGAAACTTCGTCGCACCGCTCGTATATCTTTCTTACTACGTGTTTCTTGACATCTATGATAATACAAATACTGATACACACACACAGACACACACACACACACACATATATCTTTCGAGCAAACACAATGTAACACCTGTTGTAATTTTCTACTCATAACTGATATATAACGCACGCGTCATCTAACAATTACGAGTAGGTAATTAGAATTAATAACGTATGTTACATTGTGTGCGCTGCTTTCTAAGAGAAAAGTAAGCCAATATATGTTCCTTCCATCAAAAAGTACAAACAATTATTCAAATTAATTTTGTTTTCAAATAACTGTAATATCACATGACGTTATTGAAAGAAAAAAAGTTTACAAACTATTTACAACCACAAACCGTTGGTACGTTAACCTTCCTTTTTTGAGAGGTATATATATTGTGTGATTAAAAAAAAAAGATAGGCTAATTGTATACATCAGGATGAAAACGAAAAAGTTGAATAAACATGGCGATTAAAACGTTCAATTGACAAATAATGATCACGTAAAATTTATGAGAATTTTAATATTATTTTAATATTATTACAATAGATCCTTTAGATTTTGTTAATGCGATTGGATAATATTCTATTTGTACAGCATATATTGACGCAATAAGCAAATGTTAGCATTATGCCGCTGATCAAAATACTGTGGCATTCGCACAAAGCTTGTTTTCTATCGACAGAACCTTTCAGACAATTTTTGCCATCGATCAGTTGGCAGATTTTGCCGTATTTCTGCTGACAAAATTTACAGCAGACAATATGTAAAATCAGTACATTTGGCTGTCTGAATTATGAAATACTCGTACATAAATACCTAGATACGAAGCAGTAATTTCGCAGGGAATTCTTTGACACCATCCTAGTATCAACTGAAGGCACATTTTCAAATCACATTTTATCCCCAAGAAAAAGGAATTATCCCTGATGGATTGTTTTCTCATACAGTTGGGGCAAGACCAACTGTATTTGTCAACGATTCTCGCAGGATTCCATGCTAAACTTCGTCCTTTACAATTAGGACAATTGGAGACTGTACGAATAAGACTCATTTCTTTCAACCAGCTGCATAATTCTCCTTCGTGTCCTTGTTGCAACATTGGTCGTACAACAACATCGAAATATCCACCTTCGTCGCTGAAATGTTCCAAACATGCTCTGTAAAGAGAACATTATGTTACGAAGCTGTGATACAAAATGTTTTATCAAGTGAGTAATTTTATGTTTAATTTTATAAACGACCGATTGATATGCATAACACAACTTAGACTTTGAAGGAATTGACTGATTTTTTAGGCATACCTTGTATTCTTAACTTTAGCGTTTTTCATCCTTAATTATAAGATAACGAAATAACTATTGAATTGTCACCAAACAAATATGTAATAACTGAACTAAAAATTCGCGCACAAACAAAAGCGAAAATAAAAAAAAATAATTATAAAACCTAATAATAAACAGGAGACGATCGACCGACTACTGAGGTTACCATTGTTATGTCTCATCAACTTGTTTCCAGTTGTTATGTAAGCCATAGATGTAAGTGTATCTAGACGGAGCATTAATTCGGATCTCACAGGCTGCGCAATTTCAGTATTACTAAAGTTCAGTGATGCAGTATGAATTTTTTTTTTCCGATTTGTTCACATGACTGCAGTCGGGCAAATAATCTTTGCAGTATTGCAATCTACAGTTCATATTAAGTGTACTATTTGCTACAGTTTGCAATACTGCAGCGAATATCGGGATGTTGCTCGAGTTAATAAATTGAAAATGGCATTAGTGTTACGACTTGGACAAGCGTGGAATATGTGATTGAAGAAGATAGTAAACTAATAATCAATGACGTAGTTTGCTTAGGTTTTCTATGATAGGGTTTGAAATATTTTAATTCTTCTGTTTGCATTTGGATTTAACAACAAGTGAATGCCTCTTTTCTTTCATTAATAAATTAATAAAAATCACTAAATCCTTACTTCTTTCTCACTAGCGTTGGGTGTAGTAGAATGCGCAGTCCGTTTGGTTGCCGACGGTAGTGCCGTTTTGTGTGACGCCACCATTAATCCAATCGATTTGGGAACTACGCATGTTGGCTGCATATCACAATAACGGCTGCATATAAAAAATAACGCCTATTCCCCTAAAAGTGGGAAGAAGGAGACTGTCATTACAGTTTTGTGAGTTCTGCTGTGAATGATTAAATCCGTTACGTTGATTAGGCGCTGTATTTCTTTGATTGTCAAAAGTAAAAGATTTTCTAGATGAGTACTGCCATTATTTACTTTTGATGTGATTAACTCAAGATGTTATTAAAATAATTGTTACGTGGAATGAAATGCAGGCAAGGTGAAGGATTTTAGGTGTAGGATTTTAGGTGCAGTATTTCAATTGGAGAATTTCGGGTGCAGTAGTTTAGATATAGGGTTTGAGGTGCAGAATTGACAGGTGCAGTCTTGCTCATTAGTGTCAGTCTTTTTGCACCTGTCTTTTTGTACACTGTCTTTGCTCTATTGTCCGTGTTGTTACACATTTGCTTTCTTGTCTTTTTGCATCTCCGTTTTTGCAAATGGCTCATTTTTTCTGTCCCGTTGCAATGTCTATATTATATGGTTCACAATGTTTATCGATTCATTTCTTCTATCTATTGTCTTCCAGGTAAAATGTTTTAGGTAAGTAAACATAGTTGTTGATTATCTCTTAAGGGATTACATTTTGTTCATACACTGACGTATAACACCTGTTTATTTTTAATGTTTTTTTGTTTTTTAATTCTAAATCTAACGCACTGGTCTGACAAAATAATTTCTGTAAATTATTTCTATATTCCCTCTAATTTTTATAATACTTAATCAAATTGTAAAGTCCTTACGTACAATTTATATTTTATAGATAGAAACCGATCTGGCTTACACTGATCTAAATCATGTAAGATTTTAATGGACGAACAGACGAAAAATTTAAAAATCTTCTTTAAAATTTTATATTAATTCAACATCAAGGTCATAAACATTCTTTTTTATATGATCTTTTTAAGATCAATGTTAGAACTTCAATGTGTCAGTTTACGTCGATAAGAGTGGATAACACAATAACACCTGATTCATAGTGGGTAAATTAGGTTCCTGGAGGTCGGTAAGTTAACAGGGTTGATAAAATTTCTAGAGTCAGTAAGTTACCAGGATCGATAAACTTCCAAGGAACGATAAATTGTCACGAATCGGTGAATTACCAGGGTCGATAAGTTTCCGGGGACGGTAAGTTTCTT
>NW_014554898.1:7488-7801 GCF_001313825.1 Dinoponera quadriceps | reverse complement strand
GGCAGGGGCGTTATCATGGTGCAAAAGCCAATTTTTGTTCTTCCACAAATCCGGGCGTTTCTGGCGGATTGCTTCGCGCAAATTGCGCATAACTTGCAGGTAATATTCCTTATTGACCGTTCTACCCTATGGCAAGAACTCATGATGCACCACGCCCCTTCAATCGAAGAAAACTGTAAGCAAGGGCGTCCGGCACGCTCTTCGTCGTTCACATGTTCTCGGCCCTCTGAGAACATTTTGTACCACCGATAAACGTTGCTTCGGTCCAAGGTAGCTTCACCATATGCCACAGTCAACATTCGGAATGCGTCCG
>NW_014554898.1:0-7427 GCF_001313825.1 Dinoponera quadriceps | reverse complement strand
AATCGAAGACGAGCCAAAACACGTCCAAGCAAAACAGCTGTCAAAGATAAACTGAATATTCAAAATGGCCGAACTTGTCGGCATAAATGAGGGACATGAGTACCAACATAACGCCACAAAAAAATCGAAAATCGAATATATTGATAATACAAATAAGTTTCCGCTGTTTTTTTTATAAAAATTATTAATTTATTGTAAAAAAAATATATGTTACATTTTATTCAAAATATTGTGNTCTTTCTGGCAGCATTCGGATGCAACGTTGAAAAAACTCTTCATCTTTTGAGGCTACCCATGAATCGACCCAAGTTTTGGCTTCTTTGTAAGAAGTGAAGTGCTGCTCGACCAGGGCATGAGCCATCGACCGGAACAAGTGGTAGTCCGAAGGAGCAATGTCTGTTGAATACGGCGGATGAGGTAAGACATCCCATTGTAAAGCTTCCAAAGTATCCTTGACGACTTTTGCAACATGTGGCCGAGCGTTGTCGTGCTGAAAAATCACTTTGTCATGTCTTTTGGCATATTGGGGGCGTTTAAGCTTCACTTCTTGGCTTAATTGCATCAGTTGCTGTTGATAACGTTATCCAGTGATAGTTCGTTAGGCTGGAGTAGCTCGTAATAGATTACTCCGAGCTGATCCCACCAGATGCACAACATTAGCTTCTTGCCATGAATATTCGGTTTGGCCGTTGAAGTTAGCGCATGGCCGGGCTTACCCCATGATTTCCTACGCTTTGGGTTGTCGTAGTGGATCCACTTTTCATCCCCTGTCACTATTCGATGCAAAAAACCCTTCCGATTTTGTCTTTGGAGAAGTTGTTCGCACGTGAAAAGACGGCGTTCGACGTCTCTGGGTTTGAGTTCATGCGGAACCCAATTTCCTTCCTTTTGTACCATACCAATGGTTTTGAGACGGTTTGAAATCGCTTATTGAGTCACTCCCAAGTTTTCTGCGAGCTGCTCTTGAGTTTGGCATGAGTCTTGATCCAATAATGCCTCTAACTCAGCGTCTTCAAACTTTACTGGCCTTCCTTCGCGTTCTTTATCTTCCACGTGAACTCGCCGTTTTTAAACTTTTGAAACCACTCACGACAACTTCTCCCACTTAAAGCAGCATCACCGTAAACTTCTACAAGCGACCGATGCGCCTCAGCAGCAGATTTTTTTAAATGAAAGAAATAAATCAAAACTTCCCGCAAATGACGCTTATTCGGTACAAAACTCGACATTTTCGAACAAAAAAAATGTATACTGCCAATACAAAGTCAATAGTATTTTAAAGTTATGTTGTTGCCAGGTGTCCAAACTTTCTATATGTTGTTTTATATCTGACGATTTCAAAGTAATCTTGTCGGTGGAGCCATTTTTTGAAAACGGCGAAAACTTATTTGTATTACTAATACGTAACTCGCGGAAATTCAAAATTCGCGATTCTTTTTGAACAGACCTCGTATAACATTCGTTCATTATAATTTTTTACATCATTAATCGCATTGTGGTATATTCGTCATTCATCTGTATATACTCATTCCATGTCCAACAAATGCGTCAATTACCATCAATTCTTTCACACGATTCTGTTTTGTTCATTAAATTCATTTTACTTTTTTAGGATTTATAGATCAGTATTTTTTGTTATTGCTTTATTTTCTCAAAATAGACTTCATCTTAGTTACTCTCACGAGGTACGTGTTCATTTTTTCGCGTTTCCCTATTCCCATACCCGGTGTCTGAGGCGAGCGTCCGGTGATCCGAACATCTCTTCGGGGACGACAACTCTATCAGGGAGGGAATCCCTCTATACAACCCTTACAGTAAAGGCGTATCTAGGGAGACTTGACCGGTCCAGCTTCCCGGGCCTGGAGTTTGGGCGAAGCTCTCAAAAATAACGCCCTGGCGACCGTGGACGGGCAACGAGATCCGGGGGGAACTTTCTTTCTCAAGGTTCGGCAGGATTAAACGTTGATGTTTTCACTAAGCTAGATGTATTCATGGTTATATGAAAATACGCATCTCATTGATATCAAATTTAAAAAATGTGTGAACGTCTTGCAACGAAATAATAATATACGGAATAATATCACCGATATATGTTATGAGTCTAAAAATCTCGAATTGTATTACGTCGCTAAAATAATATGCGAGAGCGACGATTTCGATAGCGAGTCTCTTGTCGACTGCTAACTGTTGGCATGTGCTTTGAAAGATATTGTGCACGATGCTATTGCAAATTAATAAAATTTGGTAAAAATAAACTGTTATAATTTGAAAAGAAAAGGATTATTCCTCTTATATTAGGTAAACCGAAAAGTAATCAAAATTTTTTTTTGTCGGCGAAAAACATTTATTTATTAAATAAATCCTACATTTTAATCAACAAAATAATTTCCATCATTTTTTAACACCTTTTGCCAGCGTATAGGCAGTTGTTCGATTCCTTTTTTAAAAAAGTCCTTCGATTTTGTATTGAAAAACTTTTCCAAGTGCATTTTCACTTCTTCAACATTGTTAAAGTTTTTACCTCTTAATGTATGCTCTAACGATCTGAAAAGGTGGTAATCCGACGGCGCGAGATCTGGTGAATAAGGTGGATGAGGTAACAGTTCCAATCCGAGCTCCCTAATTTTTTCCTGTGTTATTTTTGCAGCATGAGGCCTCGCGTTATCGTGTTGAACGTTTCTTTTTTGTAATTGACCAAAACAGATCGTTTTTTTAAGAGCTCTTGCTTCATTCGCTCGAGTTGTTCACAATACACTGTCGCTGTAACACGTCTGACCAGGTTCAAGCAATTCATAGTGTATGATTCCTGAAAAATCTCACCACACACAAACAAGGACCTTCTTTTGTTAGTGATGGTTTAGGTGTCGGAATAGGTGCTTCTCTGGGAGAAAGCAATTGTTTTTTTCGTACAGGATTATTGTATAGTGTGACCGGATGTCACTAGCTTAGTGAAAACATCAACGTTTAATCCCGCCAAACCTTGAGAAGGAAAGTTCCCCACGGATCCCATTGCCCGTCCACGGTCGCCAGGGCGTTATTTTTTAGAGCTTCGCCCAAGCTCCAGGCCCGGGAAGCTGGACCGGACAAGTCTCCCCAGATACGCCTTTACTGTTAGGGATTATATAGAGGGATTCCCTCCCTGTTAGAGTTGTCGTCCCCGAAGAGATGTTCGGATCACCGGACGCTCGCCTCAGACACGTCGCCAGGCGATCGGTCGTTTCCCCGCGTCTCCCTGGGTCTCCACCAGGAGATTTTCACCAGGACGTCTCCGTCAGCTTTCTCCTTCGTCAGCAACTTCTCCAATGTCACCTCGTCTGCGCAGTTAATCGCTCTTTTTCCGAATGTCCGTCCTCTCGCTTCCCGCATCTCCATGCTACTGCGCGCCTTTCCTTCTTCTTCCGATTTCAAACATTCTTCCCCCTCCGCGACGCTTCCCGATTCGCCGACGGCCCCCGCCAATCATCATCGCCCCTCGCATTCGTGTTCATTTCTTTCGGTGACCTTCCTCTTCTTTTGTTCCGCCGCTCCTCTCTCCGCGGCTGACCCTCCGGTTGCACTTGCCCCCCCCCCTGCTTTGAGGGTCCTGGGCTTGGTGTGTGTTTTGTCTGCCATGGTATCCTTTTTCTTCCGGTCAGCCGCGGTCCTTTACGCGGCTGAACCTCCGGTTGCAATAGCACCCAATTCTCATCTCCAGTTACAATTCGTCGCAAAAACGGATCGGTTTCATACAGAGAAAAAAGAGACGCGCAGATTGTACGTCGTTGATCGAGTGCCGTCTCTGTCAATTCATGAGGAACCCAAATTCCTTGCCTATACACTTTTCTTATGCGATGAAGATGATCCTGAACTGTAAACCATGGACAGCCGATCTTTAGTGATAATTCCCTAATAGTTTGACGAAGATCTGAATCCACAATCGCCCTCAGAATATCATCATCTAATTTTTGAGGTCGTCCCTTTCGTTCAACATCTTCGAGATTCCTATTTCCATTTTTAAACTTTTTAAAACATCTATGACACTTGTTTAGTTTTAGAACATCGCCGTAAGTGTCGTTAATTTTTTTTCACTGCTTCGTTTGCCTTCAATCCTTGATCGAACAAAAATAGCATACAATGACGTAAATGTCCTTCTATTGTTGACCTTGACATCTTTTCTCCTTACTAGAACAAAAATTTTTTTACCGAAAAACAGAATTTACAACCAAGCTTGACCGTAGCAACAAAACTTACGTGTTTACTGGACCGTGTCTCCTCACAAACTGACTGTGAATGAACACATCGAAAAAATTTTGATTACTTTTCGTTTTCCCTAATACTCCTCTTCGTTACCATATATACCAGGTGTAGAAGTTAGAAACCGGAATTTTTTGGTAAAAATTACACGTCTGTTTTTTAAAAATGATAAAAAATATTTTATTCAAAATAATGTCCATTGCTATTTATACATTTTTCCCACCTCTCCGGCAGTTTATGAATGCGACGACAAAAAAACATTTCTTCTTTTGAAGCGAACCAGCTATCGAGGCATTTTTTCGTACATTTTCGTACGAATTGAAGCGTTATTCAGCGAGAGCGTGTCCCATTGATGCGAATAGATGATAATCGGACAGAGCCAATTCTGGAGAATAAGCCGCATGCGTTAGTATTTCCCAACTAAACGCCTCGATCGTTTCCCTGACCCTTTTTGCTGTGTGTGATGGGGCATTATTATGCAGCAAAATGACTTTGTGTTANCACCATCTATAGGGAAATTCCGGTTTCATACTTCTACACCTGGTATATGTAAACGCATTGAAAAAATCATAATGTAACCATCTTAATAGAAACATCCGTGTCACTAAAGCATGTATAGATGGGACAGCAGATAAACGATAAGGTTCGAGCTCTTTTTATCCCTCTTGTCTTTCATTTTTCCTATTCTTATCTAACATATGTTCGAAAAGACGTTATACATAAAATTATATAAACGTAAGACATTTCGTAAATTTTATTATAAACTTACGTAAAACGTTAAACAACGTTCGTCAACGTTCATTTCATGGCCGTTCTTTACTGTCAGTCATATATTCGCCGTTTCTTCACGTTTATCAGCCGTTCCTTTGTCGTGCGGAGAGGCATCGTTTATTTACGCGAGAGCGGTGGGGCGGATCGTCGCGAATCGGGCAAGCAAACGAGAATGGGTGGGAGTGATCGATGCGAACGAATGCGAAAAGGATTGCAGGTGGGGCGCGGATCGCCGCGGGCGATCAAACGTGGGCCGCCGATGGGACCCGTTTACCGACCAATGGAGGAATATCGATCGCTGGAGGAGGGTAACGATGGTAATACCGACATACTATCGGTAATACAGTACAAACATCAGTCCCTGCGCGAGTGCTGTCAGCCCCCTTCGTGACGTCGCCCTCGCGCCCTACGGTATTCCCCGCCCCGCACTCCCTTCAGCACACATGGGTTAAAACCTACCTTACTCATCTACTGAATAACGTTACCGAGTCCAGCTATCGCGTGAGCAAACGCAAGCAAGCGATTTAGATTGTAACGCGTATTATATGTTCTGAATATTATTTATTTTAACTAAGCACGTGTTTTCTCATTTTTAACGATCAAGATTCCATTTCCCGCACGTACGAAGGATGGTTTTTTAAAACTCACGACTTCTCGCCAATTATGATATAAAATTCAGAATTATTTTCCTATGGCCTGATTGGGCTAGATTTGGTTGGATATGTACAGAAGTTTTTGATCCATTGTTTTTGATCCATCATATTAAATTTTGGAATTCTGACGTCAGATTTGTGTTCAGCAACCCAAATAACCCACGGATACCAATTTTCAAAATATTTATTTAATAATTCACCGAGTTGTCGATTTTTCACAATTTCAGCAGTGCATAGTTTCATCGTCGAAAAGTTTCCATTTTCAAACCTTCGTAACTCAGCGAAAAAAATCGTACAGAAATAAAAAAATCGCAATTTCAAGACAAAAAATAACGCTTTAAGATGCTGCTGAGTGAATATTAAAAACATAATTTGGTCAGCCATAGTAACGCCATGAAAATGACAAAAATCACTGTTTTTGGCCCATATTACCCCATTTATCTGAAAAACCTGATGTGATGGACATTTTTCGTTGACAGATTCGGATTCAGCGACCAAAATCACGTAGGGACGCACTATTCTTCTTCTTGTATCTTTTAGGACTCTTAATTTTGTAGGCCTGTGTTACCGGAGGGGAGACCGTTACCGCCTCTGGTATCCAATTATTCGGTGCGCAACTTAATTCTTGGCCTTTTTCATTGAATTTTGATATTAATTTATAAAAAGTCGAATAGTTACCTAATCTTCGAAGTAATCCCCCTCGCTTCCTATACATTTGCGCCATATTTCGGGAAGCTGTCGAATTCCATTTCGGAAAAAAGAGGATTGTTTTGAGTTGATAAACTCAACAATACTTTTATCAACATTTTCGATAGAAGTAAAGTGGATATTAGCTGGGTGATGTCGCAGGGATCTGAAGAGGTGATAATCCGAAGAGAGGAAGTGTGAAAAATATGTCGGGTGCGGTAAAATCTCGTAGCTAAAGTTGATGATCGTTTTCAAAGTCATTTTTGCTATGTGCGATCGAGCGTTGCCCTGAAATAAGATGACCTTCCTTTTTCCTTTGTCGTGTATAAGGCCTTTTTTCCTCCAGATATAATAATAGCGTTACTAATACGAATTATTTGTTGCTGATAACGCTCAGCATTAACTGCTTCACCACGTTCGAGCAACTCATAGTACACTCCGCTGATCCCACCATATACACAACAACATCTTGGCGTGGATATAGATTTCATACTTGCGATAATAATTGCACATGATTTATATACGAAAAAACATCAACCACATAATGCCATGTACAAGTTCAGTTATGTATCACAAATGTTAATATATTAACCCTTATCGGACGCTAGCTTTTTATGCGTGATTCTCACTAGGCTGTAGCTGGTTTCAATAAATATGCGAACTTGTCACCTCCTATGTGACGTACGACCGCAGGGACGAAGTATTGTTGTCACATGAGAGATGACTTACGACCGATAAGGGTTAATATTAAATTCTTAGAAGACTACACTTAGAAGACTACACTTTGTACAATATAAGAATATGTATGCGGCTGTGTATTAAGGGGAGATATACACCTAGATAGTCGAAAAAATCGATTTTTTTTGCATTTCCTTGAAGTTTGAGGTCATTAGAATATCAGGTAAAAACGGTAAAGTAGTATTTCGATAAATAAGCCAGTTACAGCCGAAACGGTGAAACGTGTTTTACAGCGCCGAGCCGACAGACGACAGGCAGGTAACGGCAAGTGACCCTTCGAACAAAAGGCGTAGACTTATTTTGTGATTCAATTGTTTGTGTTTTTGGGCATACTAGGCAGGTGTA
>NW_014554897.1:1454-2025 GCF_001313825.1 Dinoponera quadriceps | reverse complement strand
CTCGCCAGTTTGCATCCGTTCACGATTTAACGGATGAACCGTAAAATTCATTCGAAATTTAAGTTATTTCGTCTATTGCACGCAAACTCGCAAATTTCGTCAGCGTTTGGATTTCTTTTATCTTTTCTAATGGAACTAACATATTTAGTCGAAAAGATTCAAGCCGAAACGTGAATTTGCATTAGTTCACGTTTTCTGATGTAGAATCGAAAGAAACGCTCGCCGGCTGAAATCTGCGAGGCTGCCTCATGGAAATAACGTAGTAAATCTTAATATTTCAATCACACTCGACAGTTTGCATCCGTTCACGATTTAACGAAAGGAAAGGCAAAATTCACATGACATTCACGTTATTTTGCCTATTACACGCAAACTCGCAAATTTTGCCCGAGGATTGATTTCTTTAAACTTTTCTCGTGGAACTATCGTATTTGGTGGAAAAGATTCAAGCCAAAACGTGAATTGCATTAGTTCACGTTTTCTGATGTAGAATCGAAAGAAACGCTCGCCGGCTTAAATCTGCGAGGCTGCCGCACGGAAATAACGTAATAAAGCTGAATATTTCAATCGA
>NW_014554897.1:418-659 GCF_001313825.1 Dinoponera quadriceps | reverse complement strand
AGCGGAGAATTAGTAACATGATTAAAACATAATCCTGTCAATATAGCCGAAGTATTTCATGAGCTCGCACCATTTTTCAATCTGTATTTGGTTTATGCTTACGACTACATGTATTTGGTTTATGCTTACGACTACAAGTGATAAATCTGCTACAGGTAATTACCGAATATCACGAGAATTTATTGGTCTTTAAATAGAATATTTAATTTTTTTTCAAAATTAAGACGTATGTGGCGGTTGT
>NW_014554897.1:0-310 GCF_001313825.1 Dinoponera quadriceps | reverse complement strand
CTAATTTGTTCTTTCGTATTTTGTTCCACATGTTATATTTATTTCCTCTTCGGCGTCTCTGAGTACTCACTCTTGTCTCAAACCTCAAGCATCGCGGACGCGCTCGAGAGTGCTCATCGCCACCGAATCTCCTCGTGATCTGTTCTCACGCTCCGGACTTGACCGCGCCGCATCTCTCAAAAACGCGCGTTAGTGCATCGCGCTCGAGAGTGCGAGTATCTCTCGTCCGTCTTACAAGAGCCTTCCGACGGCCTTCGTCGCAATCGACGCCATCGCGCCTCTTGTACGCAATTTCCGATCCGTGCCGTCA
>NW_014554896.1:305101-440256 GCF_001313825.1 Dinoponera quadriceps | reverse complement strand
TTACCGCTCTCCGGAAACTTATCGACTCTGGTAACTTACCGTTCTCCGGGAACTTATCGACTCTTGTAACTTATCGCTCTCCGGAAATTTTTCGACTCTGGTAACTTATCGATTCTCGAAAACTTATCGACTTCAAGAAATTTCACTTACCCACTATTGATCAGTTGGTAGTGTGTTATCCATTCTTACCGACAAAGAATATCACATTGAAGTTCTAAAACTGAACGGCAGTATCGCTCTCTCATATTGACATTTCTAGAACTCCCTCATTTGTTATGGAAGCTGTGTCTGAGATTGAAACTGCCTCGCGAAAATCGTGAAGAATACAAAACTATCTACAAACTCGACACGTGTAATATGTCAGTATATTAACAATCGACGTATTTCTTCTGCCTTATGATCTAGTAAAATTTATACGCAAAAAGTTTGTAATAGAAAAGCATTGGCCGATTGCTGAAACATATTTTGAATACAGCTGTGAGAACTATATCGACAGATGCGATAACCAACAAAGTTCTGTATACAAAACCTACTATTTGACTATTTTGAATTTAATATATTTTAGATATGTGTTTCTTTAATTTAGCTGCAGATATAAGATATAAACATGTATACGCGTGTATCAAAAATAACATTCTAAATAGCAGGTTATAATATAAATTCTTGTTACTTTTTTGTTCAATAGATATATTTTGTTATTTGTGCTGTGTAAAGCCCTAAAGATCATGTCAACTTTGGAGGATAAGATTTTGGGAGAGAAACTACAATATTACTGTAGTAGTTCCAGCGAAGATGAAGAAAACGATACTGGAGAATCTGATAAAGAATTTGACGATATAAAGTATACCGAGGATACTGCACAATATGCTTCAGAATGGGACGGGACTTCCAACAATACAGGACCTAAAGGAGTCATAAAGGTATGATGAAGAAGATACGTACTATGTGATACTGTGTGAAGGATGAAAATCTTAATTCCAAAAAAAATACAATTAAAACCTAGATAATGTCTGGAAATAACTTTAACATCGATTTAAAATATATTCTTTGAAGGACTGGCAACGGTATAAACAGCTGGAAGCAGAGAAACGAGAATTACAGGAAAAAGAAAGAATACAGTTAATGAAGAAACTGAGTTTAACATGCCGCAGTGCTTTGGATGAGGAGAAACTCAACGAGACGGATCCAGACCTGGCAAATTTACTAGCCGATGAATTCCTGCTGGAGTATCAAAGGCAGAGGATGAAGGAGATGCTCGCAAAAGCTAAGACGCTCAAGTTCGGAAAAATTATTAACTTGGAGAACACAGACCATTTTCTGCAGGCTATTGATGAGGAAGACAAGTCAGTGACTGTTATTGTCCACATTTACGAGAATAATATACCTGGTTGTGAAGCTATGGACGGATGCTTAATATCACTTGCCGAAGAATACCCTTATGTAAAGTTTTGCAGAATTCTAGGTTCGTTAGCAATCATAAAATTATACATATCAGATTTCTTCATACTAATCTTCATTAAGGAAGAACCAAATTATCTTAATGATTTCTCTTTTAATCGTAATAATAATGCATTTCTTCAATAATCAAAATACCTTAAATTTTTTTAGGATCAACCGCCGCTCTCAGTGCACGATTCAAAAAATTCGGCACACCAGCTTTGTTAGTGTATAAAGAAGGACAATTGATAGGAAACTTCGTACACGTGACAGACCATCTAGGAATAGACTTTTATTCATCAGACGTAGAAACGTTTCTCATCGAGCACGGAATGCTTACTGACAAAGATTGCGTACCGCTTATCATCTCAAAAAACGAAATCAAAACTTCTGTTAGCGAATGAGAGATTTTGTATTATTATTTGTTTTAAGATTACTTATCAAAATCTATTTGAAGGGCAGGAAATAACTCGCCGATTAAAAACTGCCGATAAATTGCTGATAATTCACAATTAGCGAGTTATTGCCTATAATTGATCGATCATCGCGTCAAAGAGAACATACAAATCGATACGAAACTCCAAAAATAAAAAGAAAAGTGGCAAATTCTTCGTTCTTCTCTCCTTCCTAAATTAAATATTCATTTTATCAAACTTTGCCTTATTTGTAAAATTATTTTAGCATATTCAACATTTGTTCCTTCTTTTTTATTGCTTTGCAAAGCTCCGTGTAATTTTTTAGCACCTCATCGTATTCCGTATTTTTTAAGTTCTCATAGAGCTTTTTCAAATCTTCTTTCTGGCGAATCTCATCTGTGACTGCCTTCAATTTCTCTTCGACCGCTTGATTTAACAGTCTGAAGGCGTTGATAGTAGTTGGAGTCTCGTTAAACATCTTGATCCTGCAAGAGAGTTTTGTCATTTTCGCTTGCAACTCGGCGACTTGTGCTTGTAGTAGCAGATGTTGCGACTTCTCCAAGTAAGCTTTACTCATATCTTCATATTTTAGCTCATTCCATTTATCCATCAAATTTATGTATTTCTGCAAGGCACTTTCGTATTCCACAGTTACTTCTTCGATTCTACTCTTCCATTCTATTATTCGTGTATCACATTCCAGGATTTTGTAGCGCATGTTATATTCATTACTCTTCAACGCTTCCTTGACATTTCCTCCTATAGCTTCGTATCTGTTCACATGTAGAAAACAATGTTATCATTAAGCTATAGAGATATTTTAAGTTATAGTGCTAAATGATTCATCTTATGAATTATGAAGTATAATTAACATGTATTGAATAAAAAAAATATTTTCTAATTATTATATCTTTCAAATTTATATATATATATATATATATGTACCTTAATATCATATCATGTATTTTCTCTCGAAGCATTGTTTCGACACAGCATTTTATTTCTAACTTCTCATCAAAACTTAAATCAGACAATGGCAAATCATTAATCCCCAAAAGCGTTAAATTGTCTTGTGCATGCTCCGGCGATGAAGGAAGATGCATGTACTTGTCGAGTTCATGAGTCAACAACAATGCCTTTAACTTGGTTACCGCATTTTTAGACAGAACACTCTTATGATCCAAACATGCTTCCTTCATACATTGATAAATAATATTAGCTTTCATATATTCACACGTATTTTCTTCACATAATGTTAAAGACTTCATCAGTGTCTCCGCTGAATTTAATCCATGAGCGGTCGCAGGCTTATTGCTACTTTTTATGGCACTGAAATTATATTCCAACAGACTTTGAGACATGTCCATTCTGTCAACGAATCTGCTGCTGGATTGGGAAATTGCAGAGATACTAGAAATGTCTGTAAACAGAATGTAACAAGTTACCGATATTGTACAATCGAAGCTGTACGTACATGACAAATTCATAACAAATTCACTAGCAATAGATATTAATTTTGATAATATCAATATTTCTAATATCACTTTATATGACGTAATGATTTATTACTTACTTGTAATGATTTATTACTTACCTAACAATTGAGGTAGATCAGTAAAATTACTCATGATGTTACGTCCGTGCTCGATAAATTTGTAATTTAAATGACAGAAACTAATAGCGACATATAATCCTTCTTCCTTCCTTAAAATGAGTATTTGTTCCTTTCAAGATATAATTTCCTGATCAATCTCAAATACCGTTTTATACACGACGTACGAAATTCAAATGAACAAACTGACAAGTGGTCAGCTGATTGCAGTTCCACCAATGTCGAATGGTCCGAAACAAAGTTTTAATCAATAGGGAATTTTTTCAGCAAGAAATCCAAAAGTTTTTCATTCGCTGCCTATCATCTTTTGATAATCGTAATATCGTGTATTTTGTATTTGATTGGTTATAACAGCTGGTGCATTCATGTCCGTTCATTAAACGAGCGACGGTTGTCATCTTTATTTACACCATCTATTACATTTTCTATCCCTGTTTGAATGACAATAAACAAATATGGCGGCAACATTTACAGCATGATAAACAGTGGGAAATGTTTAACATGATATGCTATAATTTAATTATGTGGCATGAGTTCGTCCGCTGTTCTGGTATCCTTGTGCGTTATTCGCATCGAGATCTGTGATTTAGAATTAGAAGAATCTACCAGTGAGTAAGAATATTTTACTGCATAATATATTAACCGTGATATCGTCGCCATTAATGGTTTAATAATATAACCTTGTTGATTAAAATTCGCTAAAAATAACAGTTAACCTATTATATAAATGTTTTACAGTTATTTATTTGTCATATCGAGAAATTAATACAATATTTTGCAATATTTTCTTTCTTATGTGGTTCATTAATATAATAACGTAAGTTAACCCTTTGCACTCGAGGGCTCCGGAGCGGAGCCATTTAAAATTTGTCCTCAAACTCGAGGGCTCCGCTATGGAGACAATGCAAATAACTTTCAGTTCATAACATAAGGACAAAGACAAATCGTAAAAACTATTGTGTATAGGATATTCCGCTCTTGCTATTTGCATTTGAGTTTGAAGAGTATGAAGACAAATTTTAAATGGATCCGGAGCCCTCGAGTACAAAGGGTTAAATTTGTTTCTAAGAGTGGGAAAAAATGTTACAAAATACAGGTACAATGGCTATGAAGATGAGAGGTTGCAGGGAACCGAGAGATATCAATGTGGAGACTTATACAAATTCAGCGGAAAGTACAACCCCATTGTTATCAAGTCAAAACAAATCACACTCATCCTCGAGAGCTAATTCTGAAGAAACTTCATTCGCAAACCATGTCGCAAGTTCTGGAGATATTACAGGTGCTGCTGCTTGTACATCACCGGATCAAATTAATTTTTTCTCGGGAAATCCGTTTGTTGAGGTCACAAAAGGCATTATTCACCTCTTCAAGGAGGAGTAAGTTACTAGACTATGTTAAGAGAAAATTGTTATTTGGTGTATACATATTAAGGGATTTTAATCAAAAGCACGATATTGATTATTATCTTTATTTGTTGAAGTGAACTGACTGAAATGCATTGTGCTGCGGATCGCAGCCATACTATCTGTATGTTGTCAGTACCGGCAACAATGACCTGCCATGATCTCTTAACTTTCACAGCAGCTTGTCATCAGGATATACAACACTTTAGGATACTTAGAGATGGTAATCCTAATCAATACATGGCTTTGATCACCTTCAGGTCATCGGTAAGTTTATCAATACTTAAACCAATCGCTAATTAAATTCACCCGCAAGAAAATACTTGAGACTAGAACTTTTTTTTTCCATTGAACTAATGTACACTTGTAGAACTCAAAAAGAATCAGACATACTGTTAAGATTTGGTGGAATAAAAGAGGAGAGGAAAACTAGCGTAAGCAACCAGTTCAGTAAAGAAGAACAGATTTTATGAGAATGATTCTACCTGCATCTCTAATTAATTGTAATGTCCAAAGTTACAAAATTAAAAGTTTTTTTTTATGTACTCTAGAGCGCAGCCAGTGAATTTTATGAGACCTTCAACGGTGCTCCCTACAATTCTTTGGAACCTGATGTAGTTTGTCATATGGTGTTTGTGTCTAAAGTCGAAGTAGGAGACAATGGGATGCCTTTGAGTGGACATACAGAATTGCCATCATGTCCTGTTTGTCTGGAAAGGATGGACGAAAGCGTGGATGGAATCCTGACGATATTGTGCAACCATACCTTCCATTCCAGTTGCCTCGTGAAGTGGGGTGATACTTCTTGTCCCATTTGTCGATATGCTCAGACACCAGAACCACTGGCCGATAGCCGTTGCATGGAATGTGGTAAGTGTCCGTCTAATTTCTTCGCTTGAAAAATGGAATGTTGCCGTCTTAGATATTCTTTTTTTTTTTAATTCTTTCATGGTTTATACTTTTTAAAAAAGTACTAAAAAATACCAAAATCTTCTGTAACATTCCAGATTCATTTTAAGGCTCCGCTGTAACTATCCTTGTTTAATGACGTCAGAAACGAGAAAACGCATGCCAAGATTTTTTGCGTTATACTCTCAAATGAAAAGATATATCCACAAAGTGACATTTGTGATCGCACACTTGTACAATTGGACGAACACTCCTACTCGAATAATCAACAAAAATAGTCGCAAAATTAATGTAATACTTCTTTTTTAAACTCTTTTCTCATGTCAATGTTAATTTTACGACTACGTATTGATTGCTCGAGTAAGAGAAAAGTGTTCATCCAGTTTCACAAGTTTGCGATCATAAATGTCATTTTATGGATACATCTTTTTATTTGGAAGTATAACGCAAAAAAATCTTGGAATGCGTTTTCTCATTGTATATTTGTAAAACAAATGTAAGAGCGAGAAATTAACCAATCGTACTCTTTTTACATTCGATCGGTCAATTTCTTATGAACATACTCATACTGCCCATTGTAGACTACGCTTAAGGGATCATTTTAAACTACTTTACTAAACCTAGTGCTCCCTCTAACATGCTTTGCACTCTTTCAGAAATTAAGGGATTGATTTCAATCATCAAATTCCTTTTGCACATTTTGGAACTTTTTAGTTGCAGATGCCAGTAACGACGCCTTGTGGATCTGCTTGATTTGCGGTCACGTGGGCTGCTCGCGTTATCATCAGGGTCATGCGTTTGAACATTATCGGGATACACATCACTGTTACGCGATGCAACTGGGGAACAATCGTGTCTGGGATTATGTCGGTGACAATTTTGTGCATCGGCTACTGCAAGACAAAGATGGCAAAATGGTGGAAGGCGGTCGTACCGAGGCCAAGAGCGAAGGTGCCGCTGTGGAGGAGAAGGTCGACTCGGTGCAACTGGAGTTTACGTATTTATTAACGTCGCAATTGGAAACGCAACGTCAATATTTCGAAGAAAAGCTCAGTCGTTCGGAACAACGCTCTAAGACGGAGATGACCGAGTTGAGGGACAAATTGGGAGAGGTGCTCGAGGAGAATTCGCAGTTTAAGGTAGATGGTTCTCCTTTTTTTTTTTACTTCTCTCTCTCTCTCTCTCTCTCTCTCTCTCTCTCTCTCTCTCTCTCTCTCTCTCTCTCTCCTATACTTCTTTCCAGTTTTCTTTCCCCCTCCTATTGGTTCAACTTTCTACAAAGTAAATATTTTTATATTATATCAGAAGCAGTTTTCCGTGCTCAGTCGCGACAAGCAAGCATTGGAAAAACGTCTGCAACAGTCCATCAATAAGCTAACACGAATACAAGCGGAATTAACGGAGGAGAAAGAACTGAGGAAGGCTCTGCAATTGAACCAGACTTCATGGCAAACGAAATGCAAAGCATTGCATGATGAGGTGTCCGATTTAAAGACTGCGAAAGAAAAGGAAATCGTAGACCTAAAGGAACAAATCCGAGATCTCATGTTTTTCCTCGATGCACAAAATCAGATCGAGAAGTCTGCCGATCGAGACGAAATTGCTGCCGGTCGTATTGTCGTTCCTCCTAGCAGCGGGAAATCATCAGGATCTCGAGGGCATAAAGGCCACAAAAGACATTGATACCACCGAAAGTTATTAAATTTGAAATTTTTTAATTGTCTAAATCTTTGCTTGACAAACGAAAACAACTCACTTTCAAAGATTTTTGTCGATTTGCGAATAAAAACGCAAACACGATGTTTTGTGGAAACAATTGTATCGAAAAACAAAACACCAGATGATAATTATATTGGAATTATTCTTCTCAGTGACAGTTTTAACATGAAGAGGATGTGCTAGCTGTGTACAGAGATCTTAGCAAATTGTTGTTTACATTTTATCTGATTTATGCACTGATACCGATGTAAGTTTAAGATTAAAAAAATAAAGTATTACAAATATCGTCTTTTTTTTTCTTAATACCTCAATATAATTAGAAATCATCATGCATTCTCTTCCTGCCCGAATACCGGATTATCATACTGAAACTGATTGCCATTCAATTGTGTAGGCAGCTGAACGTCCGACGGTCTCCTTGAATTATTATCATAAATATCACACGATTTTTGAGTCTGCGTTTCCCTCCTTTTTGCTACGATCGTCGATCGTCTTCGCTCGAAAGCGCTGAATGCACCCTTTGACATTCGTGAGGAAACACGCTCCGATAAACCTACAAAATATACAATATATTCGGTAAAAAAAAAAAAAATTAATACGAAGAAATATGAGGTATGGTGATAAATACTATCGCATCTACATACACAAAAGCATGTTGACTAATAGGATGCTCAGCATATTGTTCGGTAATATTGTTGCTTCACGATTATCGAAATATTTTAAGCTTGATTTAAGATAATGTGATAACCCGGATTATAATCTTAATGATTGATGCTGCTTTCACACGCAAAACACACCTGACAGATTTGGATTATGGAGCTTCCGTCGGAACAGTTTTTCGAAATTCCCGATTTTCCTCAATGGCGACTGTAGATTCTCTGTTAATCCATGTACAGTCCTTCTCCTATTGGAAGCAGCAGTGGTAGTTCGCTTGTACTCATCGGTTATTTCATCCTCCGCCATACGTTGAAGTCCCTGCACTATAACATTGGCATCCATATCGACGGTGTCGTCCAAAGAGGTCATCTACGAAGATAATAAGATACTATGAGGTGGCTACATTCATACATAAAATAAATATATTTCTTGAAAGAGAATCTGATCCCTTTTTTTTATATTTATGTGTATGTGCGCTATTTTCGATATATTTATTTGAGGAGAACAGCTAAGAAATATCGGAGAAGTGATTAAATATTTTGAAGATTACTCTAGTACAGCAAGGAAGTTGGATCTTCATGTTAGCAAGCACATGGGTAAACGTGTCAAATCGATGAATCAGCATAGAGATAAACTGGATGCCTAATATGCTGACAAATCCGATAATAAATAGGCAACCAATCGGCTCGAGCCTTAAATATTGCTTCCTCAAATGCACCTGTAAGAAATTGGTATGTAATACATAACGGTTACAAAATTAATTTAAACGCTACAATTGAAATAATTCAATCCAGAAAAAGGTGAATCCACGATTTGTAAATTCTGCGTTAGAAATGGCTTCGTATTTTTTTTTTACACATAAAACAGACTATACAAATTATAGTCTCAGACGATTAGGAACTTATTCTTACATCCATGATGAATTTAATATTTGCGTGAAATCATATTTTTAACAAAATATGTTACACGATGATTATCGCTAAAATGTTCACCTCAGGTCCTTGGACATCATATGTAACATTGTACTTCATGCTCAATGGCCATTGCAAATGCAGTACGTTCTTATTCAGTTGCATAAGGAACACAATTAGAACGAATAAGGCGTTCATCATGAAGAACCTCAGCAGATACGCGTTCCGACAGTTCGTCAATTCCTGTGCTATCTTATTCTAAGGAAAATACAAAAACACACACGTTACACATAATAACAATATAATACATAGGACGGTAGGAGAGCTCATTGCTACACAATGTATTTTCGTCGATTAATCTCACTCTTCTTTTTACGAGGTACAAAAATTAAACGTGCTTACTTGGCTCTCTTCGTCGGTCTCGATAGGTCGCAAGTATTTCTCGATCAACTCCTTCCAGAATCTCTCCTCATGGTTCGTCAGAAAATCCACCTCACCCTTTCGCATTCTCTCGTCTTGGAGCCAGTAAGGACTGACGAGGAAGCTGGAAGGCTCATGGCTCGAGGTCAGTGACATCTGCGTCAAAACGTCGCTATCTTCGTCAACATCCCCATTCTCACTCTTGTCATCTCGCATGTTCTGTAACTCGATGTCCTGTTGCAATTCTTCTTCTATCGGCGAATACGATCTTGTGTATTTATTAGGTTGGGGAGACGATTGTACAATGCCCCTGGTCTCCATGTGCGCTAATCTGTGAGCATCGATAATTGCATCAATAATTATACGCAGGCCCTGCGAAGTAATCGGCTTGAAATAAATTCAAGATGACATATTTCAAACATGATTGAAATTAATGACTTTATCAAACCTGTTCAGTAAATTCAGACGCTTGTCTATTCGCTGCAAAGAGTCATTAATCTCATTCAGTCGCCTCTCTTCGTGACTGATCCCCGTATTAATGCAGCAGACACATCTGAAGAGATTTCCCAAGGAAAAGTCCACCGAACTGTCCTTCTGCTTGCTCCATTTCTCCGTCACATTTCCCGAATCGCCGGTCTTCGTTAATCTCTGTTCTTCTTCAGGCTGTCCAATTTTTACACGATTACTTTTTTATTTGCAATCAGAAGGTCCTTCTAAAGTTCTCCGAATAAATCGGTGAAAGGAGTCGTGTGAACACTCACGATAGCTTTCTTCTTCTCTCGCGTGCCCCACGTGACGTTGTGCACGTTGAAAATAGAGAAGACGATCAGCAGCATGTACATGGACGGCACAGTGATGTAATAAATAACGCCGCACAACAGACACATCCACTCCTGGGGGTGTAACAGGCCAGCTATGATCAATTGTATCGCGACGATGAAGAAGAGAAGACTGCTGGGTGCGAGCCATCCATCTTCCGCTATTTGCAGCATGATTCCCACCAGAACAATTATCATCACCAGCCCGTAAATAAGACTGATGATCTCGGCCACCAATAACTGCGAAAATCCACATCAATAACGCGATGCTGTTGCATTTATGAAGCGTTATGCTTACCTGTATGCGCTCCTTGCAGGTAAAGCAAACTGCAACGAACACGCCGATCGGAATGAGATTGTACAAGAAGCTGGTCCAGTTGTCGATATGAAAGGCGGCGACGAATGCACCGACTAACATCAGGAATATCGTACCAGGTCCTAGGATTGTGCTTCCTTCCATCAATAATAATATTATTAATTAATTAACGTTGTGTTTTAACACATGTAAAGTACACACCCATCAGAACCCATTGGTAAGCAATGTATAACCACGAGATATCATTGTTCCTCTTCCTCGTTAGTCTGGCTGTCATCAGCAAGTCGAATATATTCGCGAGGGTGGAGGGGATCCACCTGCGACGTTGTACGAAGACATCCGTGAAGGCTTCCGGTGCGTGAGTATACGCATCGCTAGCTGCCGAATATTCAACCTAAGACCGAGTTGTAATAACATACATATTGTCCCTCCTTTTTATTCTCTAGCGTTCTTCAAGATAACGACTTACCCGCGAACCCACTTGGAGCAGCAACGTGCAGAGCCATCGATCCTCGCCTTGATCGTACTGGATGTAATGCCTGGCCTCGGTCGACTTGGTGGCGTATTTTGCCATCACGTTGTTTTGCATCAACGCATTCGATCGAAACAGAGAGAAACAACCGGGACTGCACAGAACACAACCGATTATGTGCTCGGTGGACTTCTGCAGCCAGTGGCCGATAGCGTACTCGAACTTTTGGATCCAAACTATTGGACCTGTTCGTTTAAAAGCCAAAAAAACCTTAACAATAAATTATTATACAATTTTAAGGAATTGCGTTAGGTGGTGCGATATTAAGTGATCTTCTTTAATAACAAAATGTTTGTTGTATGAGGACATACTTTAATGTACTTAGTCGTCGTGCTAGTCACCATGCAGATAATACACTGAAATATATTTATCTATATGATCTATTATCTATTTATATACTTGTATACCATTGAGTGAGGAAAAAATACTCGGACCCCGAAATATCTCGAAAAATATAAGTTTTATAGAAAACTGTTCCAGATAAAAGTTATAGGGTTTTTTCCCTCATATATTTCTCCCGTATATTTCTATAAAATGCCCAAGTCAAGTAACAATTTGTTAAGAAGTGGTCGACGTTAAATTTTTCAGCTAAATGCCGTGTCGCTCAATTAACTACAATAATATCAATTCTATCACTTCAGTTAAAACAGTTCAGTTTATTTATCTCATCTTGCAGATTATACCTGAACCGACCGGATGTATCCGACCGCATGCAGCACCGAGATCCTTATCCTTTTTCATGAGATCCACCAGGACTTTAACAGCCGACGGCTGGAAGTCAATGTCTCCGTCCAGCGTAAGAATGTATGTGTTCGCAGCGATGATTTCTTTTCGATCCACGTCGATCGGTAGCGCCATCAGACGATAGCCCAGAAGATAATACATGTACATGACCTATGATAGCAATACTGATCATTTGAAGAATTTATCTTAACAAAAACTTGATAAGATACCTCTACTTATACATTTATATATATTTATTATGCGTCTATATATACTTGTTTCATACCTGACTCCATCGTTTCCTGTGTCTAATCTTACTGCTATCCTTCAGGTGAACTATCAATTGAGTTCTTCCTGGTAACGTCCACGTAAGTCGACCGCCGTAAGGCGTCGGATACTTGGTAGGCGGCGAAGAACGCATATACATGTTCTCCACGTTTCTTTGGACCGTCTCCACTAGCGTTTCCACGTACTGATTGACTTGTGTCTCATTCTCGTCGTGGTCGCATGAACCAATGCAGCCATGCATGCAGCTGAATGCGTCGTCGAAGAAAATGTGTGCTGATGAGAGAAAAGAAGCGTAAAAAATGATTTTTATCTCACATATATTCAATCAATTTTATCATTCTAGATCTGAAGAGGTGAACTTTTAGAAAAGAATTAATTTTGTATATTAAAAGAATATAATAAACGCATTATATAAATCTCTTTCATACATAGATCATTTTGATTTCTTACGGGCACACACTTATCAAAAAGCTCCACATTATTAATTTATTAATAATAATTATAATCTATAAATTAATTTAATTAAAATATAAATTTCTGAATCTTTAATTGCTTATAACGAATGGCTTACTTTCCAGCTCATAATAATCCTTGATGTGAACTTTGTAATATTTCTGCGTGACGCGCATCGCGCACTGATCCTTGTCTAATCGCAAAATACTGTTTACCAGCTGATTCATCTCGTGCCTTTCTTCGTGCCACATCGTAGCGCACGCATAGATTCTCGTCACTCGATCCTTGAGCTTGTTGTCCGTTGTATCCAGATCAATATGGCCCAGTTCCTGTTCAATTTCTCCATTATCTAAACTCATACTGATAGCTCCATTCTTCAGAATACCGTTCTGAAATTTTCATCGGCCGATAAAAAATGGAACAATGAATGAATAAAATGTTTTGTATGACGAACTGTGACATTAATAATGTCTTTAATCTCTTACTGGAAATTTAATATCATCGTCGTCCTTGTTATCGTCTTCATTAACATTTTCATACTGTGTTCTTCTGTTCAAAGCTAAACACTGGTCGATCATAAGTGAATCGTAAATGATCGTGGAGAATATTTTCTCTACTGACGCTAGCCTTTCATTTTCGGTGGTCCAGAGGTGCATCGTGATCCATATTTGCGACAACAGCCATATCGACCAACACCAAACATACCAATTGGAAAGAAACCCGGTCCAATCTTTGAACATTACATCCACGAAGAAAAGGTAGTCCGGCACGACATCATGGAAAGCACAAGTGTTTTTGTTCCTGACGGTGCACAATGTTATGGCCAAACATACTGTCCCGAGACTGACTAGACACGTTGGGAATGCGAAACCAAATTGATGCATCTGACTCCTGTAGGCGAATTTACCTGAAATTGTTGGAATCTAAGGATTTAGTTCTTCCTTCGGGGCATTCCTTAGGTTTCATTTTTGTTTATACAAAGTGATTACAGAAGACTTGGCTGTCTAAGCGAGTACTTACAACACTGATATATCACTACTGCACAGATAGCTTGAATCGCCAAAACATAAAAAGGTGTGTAATCGTTTACAATTAAAAAATAGGAATTTTCTTGCCACACGACTTTGGTGAAATAAGTGGAGAAGACATGTTCGTCTTGAGAACCACCCTTAGCAGAAGAGATTAGCCTGATCTTGTATGCTTCATTAAATTTGGGTGAGAAGAAGTCTTCGACATCTACCCCATGGCATACATTAACGATGAGAGTACCTATGATAAAAACGAACGCCCTCCAAATGGACACTCCTCCTTGTATGATGTGTTGACTTGCTTCAAGATTCTTTTTCAAAGACGACAGGTGACGCACCAGACCTATTTTAGCAATTAAAAATAAATAATAATTTCAATTGAAATATTTTGTCTTGTCATTCACGGTAATTAAGCCGCAAGGATCGACACAATGATATAGTCTGATGGGAATATTTTGCTGAAATACTCTCTCGATTGACCTTAATATACGCAGTTTTCAGTTTAATTCAGTAAACTTCGTGATATTTAATATTTCAAAGATTTTTTATTCTGTACAGCCAGTAACGAGTATAATATTAACAAATTTTCGACAAAACAGGACGGGATCCTCTTAAGCAATAACGTATTACTTAAAAAAAAATTACAACCGGACATGTTAAGAATGAGTATGTAATATATACTACAGGGTGACCCGCTTTAAAAAATCTGCTTAAATATATAAAAAAAACGTTACATTTTACAAAACAAATGTTTCGAACAAAAGTTATAGCATTTTGAAAGATACATAAGATGGTGACTTCGTTATATAGTCAGTAATTCAAGGTCTTTTCAAGATCAGCTCCATTTTTTTTTTTTTTTTTTTAATAGAATCGTATAGTTTTTTAATTGATTTTTCTATTCATTCTACATATAAAAGTACTATGGTAAGATCGAAAAATGAATACTTTTAAAGATATTTTACTTTTTATTCTGATATTTTTCATATGATTTCTATCGTAAATTTCTACGTGTGATTTGCACGTACCGATGTTACTGTGAAACGATACAAAGTTACCCCACCAACGACTCGAGCATAAGAGCAATGTAATGGGAAAGATCCATCTGGAAGTTTTATTAAGGTCGTGCTCAATCAAAGGCCATAAGAACATTCCACTGAGCTGTGCAGCCAATGACAGTATGTCGAAAACGATGAACAACGTGAACTTTTTCGATGTCAAATTCCGATTCTTCCTGTTTTGCGAAAGCAAATCTGTTGGGTAATAATATCAGAATTCAACGACTGAATTAGCAAGTGGGAGATAGAAGTGCACTTTTCATCGTTTTAAATTGAGCAACGGTCACTAACGTGCACCTTTTATAAAAGACTTGACAATCAAACTTACTTAACAATGCCGGCACGAAACAGAGGCAACAGAAAATAGCAGCGCCTTGCACCGCGCCAATATCCGGTAGAATGACAAAGGTCAATAGCACTAAGCCGATCGTATGTCCTGTTTCCATCATTATCAGGAACAGAATGCTTGGTATTGTTGGCATTTTAGGTTTCTTCTTGAAGAAAAAATGCCATAAAGCGTCTAACAGACCGATACATTCCGGTACGAGAAATATCAAAATCAGACACCAGGTCCATTTTATACGGCCATCTTCGGTATGTTCTGTTACATAGTCACGTCCTCCCAACTCTAAGAAAATCAGAAATTTCATGTAAAATAAAAACTTCTGATAAGAATATTTCTTCGCTGTACCAGAATGATAATAGAATGGAAGATATAATTATAACATAATCGAATCTTAACCAACGATAAGATAAAATTCAAGGACAATCTTTCAATAATGAAACAAAAGCACAATGAATTTGCTTTCTTAATTAATTTTCATTTCCACAAGTTGTGCTTTATCCGACATTATTTGAACTTTTGGTTGTGCTGCAAAATTTCATTGCCAGCGCTGAAAATCTATAGTTTATGTATACTATCGATTTTCAACACTGACAGTGAATATCGAAAAACGCAGCCTTTGAAAGATGCCACAGATTGCCACAGCAAAATTTCATTAATTTTATAACTTCAACATTTCACAAGTACGCACAAATTGAAGGTTCCGCAATCCTTTGGATTGTCAAGTTTAAAAAAGAATCTAGGTTTCAAAATCTAGAAGCTTTTGTATGCATCGTTTGTAATTAGTGTAAATTACATACGTTCGATATTAAAATCTTACCTTGATTATAATCGCAATAGGGTAACTTATTCTTCTGCAACTGCGAAGTAGCGAATAAAACAGCTGATTTAGCTGCGATAGTACCGCACAAAACTATGGCAAATAGCAAGCCATAAACGAGTATTTTTATTGTCCAAATGATCTTCTGGAAGAAACTATTATTCTGCATAGATCCGTCTCTCGACGGGGAGGGGCAGGTTTTGAACAAATCCCACGGTGGAATGTCCTTCTGCGAACTAGAGTGCACATAATCAAAAAACTATAACTTTAACTATAATTTTTACATTATCTTATTTCACCTATATCACATTTTATATCTTTTTTTATATTTTAAGTTTTCTTTTCCCCTCTTCTTCTCTTGTAACCACAAAATAGTCTCTTTTGCAGGATCCAGTTTTGCCGAAATAGAATTTTTCTGCTTTATAAAAAATAAACCCTCAATTCTTCTTTGTAAAAAGTAAAGATTACGATTCATCTATAATTTTTAAACCTCAAAGTTAACTCCACAGGAATATATTAAGCCTAGCAACGCGGTAATTCGTAGCTTCATGGAACATGGCCAAAATCAAGATCTTATCATAAACGTGTTACCGTACTTTTATCTTCGCGAAGCTTCTTGAGAATAATTCGCTTATAGTCCATGAATCAGTTTTTTTTTTCCACTACACATCATTGTTTATCCCACGTTATTCTTTTATTCATTTATCGATACATGTTTAGTTTAATTACTTCTAACTTATCTAGTCCTTCCCCATGAGAATTCGCAGCGATATTGGGGACTCTAATTTTCGGAATACGTACCTCTCTTCCTCGGTATCGTCGAATTCCGAACTACTGTCATCGTAGTTATCCAAATAACCAAAGACACTGGCTCTCGGTCCATCTTGCACATTTATTCGCGACATAAATACGAATTGCGCGACTTGTATCGCGAATTGATGTATCCGCCTGCGATACCAACAATGGAGTGTAAGCGCGTCACGATGATCGACCATCATCGATCGGCACGATAAGGTGAGATAAGATTTGTAATTCAGACCAATTCGTAAATGGACTGTCAGCATATTTTCGCATGTACTGGTCATTAAGATAGTACATTTTTTCTGCGTTACAGTACACAAGTGAGTCAGTAGATACGAAGAAATGAACAATGTGTATAACTATAGTATGAATTTCTGGACTGATAAGGAGGCAAGCAGGACAAATTTGGAGCTTACACTGAAAAGAAATATAGATTGGTTTAGAGCAAATGGACAAAATTAAATGGATAAAGTATTGGGCAAACATTTGACTGATTTTTCTATAAACATTTTTCATAAGTATATATTTTCATAGATAAGCTTTGGAAGCCTGATCCGCTTTTATAACAGTATCACTTCTATTACTCTGATTTCTTATGTAGTTGGCACATCCTTTAACGTCATCTCACTTTTTTATATCATCATATATAACATAGATTTACCTACTACTAAGAAACTACTAATAGTGATACATCTTTAAAATGATATAGTCTTTATTATTTATCTTTCACAAGTAACATGCATTAGTCAAATAACTGACTTCTCTTCTGTATTACCATATAGAACAAAACCAACAACTCCTCTCATCGCTTTTACAAAAAATAAGAAATGACATTTGAGCTAAGCTTTACATAGCTGAGCTCAGAACCGAAGAATCGTAAGAAAATAATGTATTTCTAATATAACCTTCATACTTCAACTTTTCGAATCATCTTCAACACATTTACTGTGTTTTCGTGATGCCAATAACACCACAGGCAAGACGAGCGCCAGCGTTGCCGGTAGTCTTCGAGAGCTCGTGACCACCCTGACCGAAATCATCTGGATCAGCATGGACCTAGTTACAGAAAGGTAATTAAGAAGGGTACATAAAACGAGAAGGAAGATATCCTATACAATTAAAATTTAATTAATATAAAACCAGATGTAAAGCGACGTGATGAGAGAAGATGAAGAATTAAACATATAACAATAAAATATACAGTATTGGAAAAAATCATTCTTCACATTATAAACAAATCATAATTGAGCACATACACACAACTAAATATTTCTCTGAAAAATACAAATTTTTACAACATTTAGCTTGTAACTGCGTTTCTTACAGCGTCTTGAAGAAACACGGACTAATCTTGCAAGAACTTATTAATATTAATAAAAAAAAAAAAATTGGCTTGTTTTTTATTTTACTCTAAAATGAATATAAGACAAATTTAATATGTACCACAAGAGTTCGTCCAATGACGCTGTGCGATCCGCACAGCTGAATCATGGAGTCAGTGATGTTGACCTTAGCAACACCATCGCTATTGGCCTCCACATTTCCTAAGTCTCCAATATGACGCTCAGCATGGCTCGGACCACCATGTTCTTTGCCCAGTGGATTGAAGTGGGCGCCAGCACTCGTGCAACCTATAAGGGAAACAAGAATACTCTTATACAAAGTGAGTCAATTGTATTATATACATTTTTTACATTTGTTATATACATTTGAGTTTAAAAAATTATTAATTTAATGCAAAATGACCAGTATTGAAAATTAAAAACTATAACAAAAATGTCAGAAAAGTCTACTTGTTACTTACTAAAGAATCTTTAATTAGCGGAAACATATTACAGGGTTACATATCACATATAAGTTCATTCCTCCTCCTCATTATCATCGAATAAACAGATATTGATGTCACATATATTCTTTAATTTGTTTCAACTGACCTTTTATTGATTCCACAGAGAACAAAAATAGTTTGAATGCAATCAAACTGATAAAATATACGATTTCAGTAAAAATATTTTATAAAAAATATAGATTTACATATTTAAAAGAATTTTAAGAAGCTATTTTTAGGTACCTTTATAAACCAACAATCTTTGTATAAAACTTCAGATTTATAAATCTTGCAATAATTCTTCAGTATGCCTAAATCATATGTAAGTGACATGATAAAATGTATGAATTATATTTCTAAGATATATACCATTGGTGTTATCGCCAAATTCATGAACGTGGAAACCATGCAGGCCTTTCTGCAAGCCAGAAATTTCTCCAGTCACCTTCACCGTATTTGAACCTTCCTGCAATCAAACACTTATTATATTTAGAAATAAAGTTTTTAATCAAAGGCAACGAGTTAAATTGTCTAATTAGATTTCCTGCATAGTTCTCAAATTGTCCTGAATATACATGTATAAAATTGAAACGGATACTCTACAGAAAATTTATGAGTAAAAACGTTTAAAATTGTAACGTTTTCTTTCCTCCAAACAAATCAAACGATATAATTAGCAAAAACCTCTTTAATTAACAATGCAATAAACCCGAGATGACAATTTATAATGAGAGATTCGACGAGTAGAAAACTTCGACGTAGCTGATTAACTTAATCAATGAATCGGCAAAAATTAGCGAAGCTTACCGCTTGTTCAAAGTACACTGTTCCCTTAACAGGCTCGCCCTGAAGGACACAGACCGCTTTCACCGTCATTTTGGAGCTATCGCAGATCACTCGGAACCGGCTATCGAGGTCGATCGTTCGCTGTTGACTGCGCGACAACTCTGGTTACGCAAGAATCAAAAAGATCAGATTGCTGAATCACGACCAATGAGAGTGGTGAAAAAAACGCTGACGTGCTACGCAGATCGATTGATAAGTCGGCAAAATTTCAAACGATACAAAATGGTTGATCGGATGACTCAGAAACTAAAGTCTTCGTTGCACTTCATGCACTTTATTTTCGCATCTTTTCTCCGCAGAACCCTGGGGCTATGTTCGAGAACGTCGCCCGGATGCTCGGCCCTCTCCCTTCATCTCACTCTAGTATCTCTCTTACTCTAACGCGGCGAGTGCATCCGAATAATGCTTCCGAACGTACCCATGCATATATCTATTCTGGTTTGGTGCGAAAAGTGCAACTAGAATGGACGGACCTTCAGGTCGTAAGTGGGATGTGGATAATACACATAGGTGACAATGTGGAACGAACCATGAGAGAAATTCTCGAAATATGGCGACGCTGGCGACACCTGTGCGCCGCACAGCGAATGCAAAAGCGCGCAGTATTCGAATACCTGCTCCAGTTTCTTGCAAGTTCTATCAAGTCTTACGTGTTACATACTTATATACATTATAAATTTATATTTTAGAAAAAATGTAACTATCGTGAGATATAAGAAAGAGTAGAGATACACACACACACACACACACACACACACATACATACACACACATATATATATATATATATATTTATTTATATTTACTTATAACAACAATAGTAATATTTTTCTTACCTAACACATTCTGCGTTGTATTCAATAAGAGCTGAAAAATTAATGCAAGGAAATAGAAATCACAAACGCATTTTACTATTGCATTCGTTTATTCTCTTATGCTCTACCATAATACTGTAATAACATACAAGAAATGCACTTTAATGAAACCTACAGAAGAGAATCTGAATATAGAGTCTGTCACTTAACATCGCTTCGCGTTGTTTTTTTTCCGCTTGTTGTGTTCTTAGTACATGTAACAAATGTCTGCTTTTTTTCTCTTCGCTTAGCGACAAACACAAATATATTTCCATCAAACATTATCATCTTTTTTTCGATCGATATAAGGGATTCGTACGACGATAATCGATTCATCCTCTCTTGCTTCTCAACACTCACACATCTAAACGTGCATACAAGTCTTGCGCACGCGCGCATACACACACAACACACTCACACGTACACACACGCGCGCACACAACATACACACAACAAATAAGCTTAAATATTGCTATTAATATAGTCATCGTATTTTGTATCTCTGAAATGTCATGTGTGTTGGAAAAATAAACAAGCCACTTTACCTCTCTTTGGTCGTTTTTCATAATTCGTAGAAACTAATTTTATAAGGATACTATGGTTAAAATACAGATCACATTATTAGGTAATTTTGCTACCCATATCTCTTTTTTACTTTTGCACTGGTCTTCCGTTGTTATATTATCGCTCAATGTTATCGGAAAATATAAAAACTTATAGCAAGATAGATTCGTCGTGATTTACACGGACGGTGTAATTAATAACTTTATTTTCTCTGTAATAATAATATTACTTTTGCAGCAAAAATTTGACTCGATTATACTAAACAAAATAATAGAATCGCCCCAAGACAAAGCGAGAATGAATTTACGATCAAGAAGATCGCTAATAATTCATATGTTTTTCTTTTTTTCGTCCCAAAAACCAATCACCAATTTTGGGAAAATTGTCTCTTGCGAAACATTACTAATTATATAGTATCATAACCAGCTGACGCCATTGATTTCCATATTCTTCTGCCATAAAACGGCTGATTTACGAGACATTTGAAATTTTTAATTATTTATCAACAATAAAACAATTCTGACTAGATATCAAAAAATTGTAACGTTTCTCATTTTACCATTGGCAACCTGAAATGCTAAGTATACAACTCATAGATCCGAGATGATACGAAAATATAAGGATTTCTTTCGCACTCGTACACAAAACTCAAAGTAATGAACGAAATTNAAAAGGGGGGGGGGGTATGAAAAGAAAAAATAAAAACCGTAAGAAGTTAAATTAAAATCATGGAAAGGTACAAGAAAATCAAGGATCATGAGGAATTCGAAACTTCTTACATTCTACGACGTTCTTTTGTGAATCAAGATATTCGTTTTTGAACCAAGAACGTTCAAATTGTAATCTAAATAAATTTACATTAGTAACAGTAGAAATTATCGGTTATGTTAGGTTAAATTAGGAACTTAAGTTATATATCTCGATCAACAACAGCAGAAATTTAACTAGATACGACCAAGGAGTGGCTTTTAAAACTTATATAATATATTCTACACAATAATGCATACTGGGTATTTCGCTCATAAAAAATGTACGTCGTAAAAAAGTCACATATTCTAGATAAAAATCTGAGTTGTCCTTGTGAAGAGTCCTTTAAGAGTTTTTATTTATTTTTAATATTAACCGAGATATTACGAGTTAAATATTTTGAATAATTTCATTCATAATATTTAGAAAAGTTTGAATAATTTTGTCATAAATACACACCATTGTTCTCACAAATCTGTGTAATTTCTTTCGCGTATCTCGATCCAACGTTTAGCCGTTTTAACACTTCGAATAACATTTCTGATCAAGCGTTAAATGCGCTGCGCCCAAAGCGAACAGCCAATAAGAGCTAGACGTTGGATCGAACTGTGCGAAATAAGTTATGCAGATTCACAAACTAGTGGTGTATTTATGATGAAATTATCCAAACTTCTATGTATTATAAATAATATTATTCAACCTTCAACTCGTAATATCTCGCGGTTAAATATTAAAAATATCCAAAAACTGTGAAGGACTTTCCGATTCAATTTTTATATAGAATATACGACTTTTTTCATGACATGCATGAGTAAAACAACCTGTATAATATCTGCATTTTAATTCCTTTCTTTTTCACCACGCGTTCTCTTTAGACACTATAGATCGCGCAAAGTAACTAGACAAAGCAATTATGAAGCTTTTTATCTCTTAACTTCCACATAAACTTCACCCTATCTTTTTTTGTTCGTTATATTCCCGAATAATTTGTAAATAATATACTTAACAACATCATATTTTGATAATTATGTTGAATTTTGCTTGACAGAAAGAGTAGAAGCTTTGTAGATTCTGCTCTACAGGTACTACTGTGTATGGTTTATTTTCATTGTGTGTAACGTATAATACGATATCGTATGATATCGTACAATACCAACAACGATCGTATTTTTGAGCCTTAAAGGCTGCGAAAAGATTAATAAGAACGACATGTAAATTTCTCTTTTATGTCTACAACGTCGTAATATGATTTTTGAAAATCTAGCGCATAATTATCAGCGCGATCACGTGACGTTCGCAAACTGGGAAGTTGCTACAAGATGTTCGTATATTACGATATTTAACGCGCATATAACAATGTCGCGTTAAATTTTACATTGTTCGCATAAATTGAGGCAATTTCGGAACTCACGAAAAAGTTCCCTCTTTCATACTTGCGCGCGAATACATTTTCTCGCAAGTTGCATTTAATCGCGTCAATCAGCAATCCGGCGAGTTCAAATTCCTGGATCGTCGTCGCGATCATTTTGATCAATAACGTTAGAAGTGAGCAATTGCGCGCTTTAAATTCTGACAAGGTACGTTGAAATATAAAGATATACGTCCAAATAAAGTAACATTTGTCATCGATTTGCAAAATATTCCAAAAACATTTCACTCTTTTTCAAACGGAAAAAGATCGGCAAGTTTTCGGAGTACTTTACAAGCCCGATCAATCGAGAGTGTCAATTTAGGGACGTGTCATTTAATTTCAATGTACTCTTCAAGAATCTCGAGCGTGTATTTTTTCGCTTCTGATATAAATTAATCGAGATGACCGTGGCGAAAGTAACACAGGAGCTTCGACTTCACCGTTCAATAATCAAATGATCACACACTCTCACACATGTTCGCATACACACATACACGCGTACGAGTCAACAAATTCGAAAGTAAAATAAAGAAAGATCGCTACAGATCACACTTTCTGTATCGAATTCGTCGTTCATCGAACGTTCGAATTAGGACGAAACACATGCCGCATTCTCGGCGCATATCCAGCGCTGAACACAGCTGCCGTGATTAGGGTAGGTTCGTAATAATTTGCATGCTGAGAAATTTCATAATTCCACGATTATTGGATTATGGCCATGTTTAGCGCCGAAGGGGCGTCGGGTACGCGGACTTTAATTGGCGCGCTATACCATACTGTTGTTGAAGGATTCACCCGTCGAAGGACTATAAAAACTGAAGCAGGGCAGGTCTTGCAACGCCTGTCCCGAAGTGCGTCAGTAACGAGGATAATAATCGCGATACTTTGTTTTTGAGAGCAACAGGTTACATCTTCAGCACATACTTTTCGCCATCTTGCTTATCTCGCGGCGGTNTTTTTTTTTTTTTTTTTTTTTTTTTTTTTTTTTTTTAGTAGCTCGTTTTCTTTAGTCGGTGGCCTTTACGTCTTAATTGCGCGCTAGTTACTAGAATAATATTGCAAGTTCAAACGGGACGCGAGTTAATAACGAACGAAAATCAGTCGAAACTCTAACTGGATTGTTCGTCTTTCGGGATAAATTTCACACAACAACGGACTGTTCGATCAAAATAGCCGATATGGCCATTATGAACTGCGAATGCCCTTATAACTTAAGCGACTTCATGTGCAAAGTTAACAGACGGTTTCTCTTGGATTAAGAATATGTTTAACTTAAGAATGAAAAAAAAAAAAGAAACGTTACATCGTAGCCTCTTTCGGGGTTTTAAGACTGCTTTTAGACAGACGTAACTACAATATCTTCGTACGTAAGGGAAATCCTTTTCTCGTGTTGAACGTAAATTCAATTTTTTTTCTTTTTATGATAATTAGACTCTACTATCGCGATACTTGACGCAACGAATTTAATGTATAATGCGCGTTTTAATCAGTCACTGTATGTACGACGCGTGAAATTGCTGAATACCTTAGACTTAGAAATACCGTTTTGCCAGCGAAAATTAACGCGGTCCAAGGAGAATAGAGATAATTGAGAGTATCGTTACACAACAAATCGGAGGCATCGAACACATACTTGCGTGTCCCAGCATATACAAGAGAAACTCCAGGAAAAAAAAAGATGTCAGACATGTCGCGAATTTCACAGAGAGAGACATTTCTCTCAGGTAGTTAATGAAATTCCCATTTAAACTCTAGATTATACCGTTGAAACAACATTCCGTAACTTATAGTTTATATCGTATACCCATAAATATATTAAATATTAATTAGCATTCCTATTGTGTATGAACATAGGATATTCTTTTTGTAATGAAACAATCTCAGGAAAATCGAACTATATTTACACCCCTTTTCCCCGTAGAACACCCAAGACGCAGATCAGGGTTCCATATCGCAAGGGAGAAGATTCCTAAGAGCAGGCACGAGGTCAGTTTCGAAGAAAGAAGGGAAGAGACTCTATGCTCTGCGACACCCATGACCACGGAGACGCCGCGATACTACAAAGTAACCGAAGATCATAAACGTTTCTTCAACAAAGTTAATAATACGCGAACGATCGAAATTATCAATAACAGTAAGACCACGGCCATCCGCAACGGCGCGAAGTCACACGAAACGATTAAATAAACGATTAGCAGTATACACACTTCGTCGTATACGGTGCACGTGTACACGTGTCGGATGGCGGGAAGCGGGACGGGGGATCTGCTAAACTCGTATATAAGTTGGCAAAGTTCAGTCTTCGTGTGTAAAAAAGAATAGTCCCTATAATAGTATGATATTTATGTTTACGATTAATTAAAAATGTTTATGTACGCGATATCACAGTGCTCATCAGCGTTCATCATGAAGAAGAGAAGAACAAGAAGAAGAAGATAGAAGAAAGTACTCCCCCGAATTGCGATTATCGGCTCTGTTTCGCCATCACAGAACGATCGCTATCATCGGATCTCGACTCAATCGCCACCGCAGGGGCACGTCGATGATCATTTCAATTTGACACCGACCCCTACATAGGACCGAATAGCGCAAAAGCAACTCGAAGTAAGTTCAAACGAAGTGGCGGCAGAACCAAAACCTGCGACCCTGCAACGTCCCGGTACTGCTAACTCGAGGTATCCGAAAATCCCGATTCCTTTACGAATGGCGCGTAAAGAATCGACGTATCGCAAGGATCCTAAGTGCTCTATGAATGAAAATTGATGACAAGATCCAAAATGAGCGAGAAACGCAGACCCTGCTGTAATTTTATATTAACGCAATATACGAGATTACTCTCTCAATCCCAAGATCACCACGGAATACATATCTTGATGAGATTACGGAGTACAATCTCAATACCAAAATATAAACTCTCTCTCTCTCTCTCTCTCTCTCTCTCTCTCTCTCTCTTTCTCGTGCACTTCACTAATACACAACTGAAATTATACATTTTCTGGATATAACATCAGTTTAATTCGTCCCACTATGTGTCTCATGCAGGGTAAACACTATAGTCGCAGGCACCAATACCTACAGAATCGTGGCCATATGAAGATATAGTTACGAGACTGCCTTGAAAAACTTCTTGGCCCCCGTATTGTAATTAAAGGCCAATTAATTTGATATTCCCATCGCGTTATACCTCAAAGCGCACAGGTTAGACCCTAAAGTGGCCGTCGTTGTGATTTTAAGTTATAAAAATTTATTAATCTTACTTCTCTCTCTCTCTCTCTCTCTCTCTCTCCCCTCCTCTTCCAAAATTCTGTATCTGACATGTAATTGTGCTAATAAAAATATAGAAACTGTAGCTTAGTAATTAATTACTGGCTTTTAATAACAGCTGATTATTAGATTGCGTAAAGAAATGTTTTAAAATTTTGAAGAACTGTAGAATATAATTTGGCCAATGTTCTTCGTCGAAAAAGATCGGCAGTTCTGGTATAATGACATATTACTTCGTGTGGATGTCGAGAGATTTCATAAAAAGTATACAAATATATATAGCATATAGCACAGAAACTTGCAATAATATCGCAGCAACGTTGAAACAACATTAATGTTAGCTTTTGTACTATGTGCATATATACATACACATATATACGTATGTGTGTGTCCCACACAAAAGTTAACGTTATTGCAATATTACTTCCAGCTTCTGTATTATATATATATATATATATATATATATTGTATATTTTTATATATACGATATCATCATTTTATTTAGCAGTGCGTGTGTACTGCTAAATAAAATGATAGAGTCGTATTAAATTTGTTATCTTTAAAAAAAAACCTTTTTATATAATCCAATGAGATCATAACGTTTGCCCCAGTAAAGTGAGAGAAAAGTACGTTTGATATCGTTTCCCTTTCTTGTTAGCTAAATGGATATCGACGGCCCTGCATTAAGCATCATTAAGGTCAGATGACTGATATACCACATATAAAACTGATGAGATACGTTCCTTATTTTAATCATGATGCACGATAGGTAGATCTAGAAATATGCTACGTTTTACATATCACAGAACTACGCGTACACCCGCTATCCAACTGCTTTGTACCAAGAAAGAGAATGAAAGGAAAATAGAGTACAAAACTTCCAAGTTTTTAAACAATCGCACAATTAATATCGTAAAATAATTCAAACCTTTCATGAAAGCGAAATAAAATATCAACAGCGTCAGTAATGATTATGTCAACAGTATAATCGTTTTTCATTTCGAAGGATGATAGTTTATATCAGGGATTAACTAATGAACTAGTTCATAATGAATTATTCAGTGCGAGTTTCCTTTAATTTGAGTAGAACTGCCACGATTTGATAGCGGGTGTACGCAATGTGCGAGAGTATTCAGGACTTTATCATGCTCGCAACACATACGTTTCCTATTATTATATCACTATTCATCGACATAACGTATGCAATCCGATTGACAAAGTAGGCGCGTCAAGATCAATATTCGCCGATCGAAGACCCTACACGATCGAAGGATCCTTCAATTCGAAGGTTCGGATGTTCCAATATCAGAAACCGAGGAAAATTGTAACCATCCAAAATTTACAAATCATGTATGATATTTTTCTTGAAACTCAAGATCTGAAGAATACCGTAAAGTATCGAAGCTCTTAAAGTGCCAAGATTTTCAAATACGTTTTGTAATCTGAAGTAAAGTTCAAGATCCCTAAGTTCTGAAAGCCCAATCTGCCGAATTCTTGGAATTTCAAAATACCACGTTCACCAAGTCGTAAGAGGTGTTGGTACTTCCAAGTTTCAAACCTGCGAGGATCTAGAGGATCTAAAATTGCAATCTGGAGCTTTGAGAATTCCGAGATGTCATGGAACCTGAAAATCTATGTCAGAATTTACCGGGATGCGATCAACGGCGAAACTATGATAACAGCAGTTTCGGAATACGAACCTTCGAAGAAGGCAAGTATCCAAGGACACGAGGATCCTGATTCAGGAGATATCGCATATGTCCCACTTCGTTGAATATTATTGACTATCGTTTTCCCGTAAAAAACACTGGAGGCTCTCCACGGCGATTAACGGCGTCCAAAACCAATCCACGTATCATGCCCGATCTCGAGTACGCGAATCTAACCGAGCCAAAGGACTTTACTGCGAGAGGGATTGCTGCATCTTTGCAATTCTTGCGTTGTGTGCGTAACGAGTGGCTAATTACTTCACAAAAGCGAGTCGCGAGTAAATAACCGCCACGCGGCGATAATCAACAATCATTAATTAATAGCGTCCCTGCGCGAATGCATCCCTGCATTTGTTAGCTGGTATTAATTCTCTGGCCTCCCACGAAAAACTTAAACGGGAGGGAACAACACTATCAGTTACTCTACTATAATTTATAATTATTAAAAACAATATAAAGAGGAATAGCTAGATAAAACTCAGAGAGGAAGATATTTGAGGAACAGTCATAAAACTGGACACTCGGGGTGATTATTCATAGTTCAACCTTATTTTTAAAATCGCCCCGAGCTCATCTTAAGATTCATTGGCTACATAGCGAAACTTGAGATGAATTTAGGACGATCTTATAAAATCTTAGATCGGACTATGAATACCGCTCTCAACTACAGTTCATTACTGAACGGTGAAATCAGGAGAAAAAACGCTCTCCCTAAGAACTGAGATTGTTTTTCACTCGGTTTCCCTGAGACCAGAGAATTACATATATATACATACATATATATATATATCTCTCTCTCTCTCTCTCTCTCTCTCTCTCTCTCTCTCTCTCTCTTTCCTCTATCATTGTCGCTTCCTATTTCTTTCTCGATAATTACATGATATACGGTGGTATGTGCAGAGTAATCTGGAGGCTCGCAAAAATGCGACACGCTGCTAACAAGATACGTTACATGCCCTGACAGCGTGCGCCAATTAATTGGTTCGATAATTAATCGGGCATGTTGATTAGAAAACGTCCTCCGGTACCGCAAAGGGCTGCTTCAGAATACAACAATATGTTATATCCTTAGTTTACCATACGCAAGTCGGTTTGCGGTGCGTCCACTCTTCAACCGGTATTTCTCATGTTCACTGAGCACAAAAGATCTTCAATGTTATCGCAATTTGCAAAATTTCAAAGTTCAATCTGTGGATTCTAAGATCGCAAAAGTCTCAGAACGTAGAAGGAGAGAATTTAGCTTCTATCGAGTTTAACTCCAAAATTAAAACCTTCGCCTGCTCCAGAAAACAATTGCCAAAGATGTGCCAAAGTAACAATCCAACGAAACAAGGATGTGCAAACGTCTGTGAAGATGAAAATATTTAAAGGTTTCAATATCCCAAATACTTATGTCTTCATTCTTTCTTTTCTTTATCATCCTTTCAATGTTCGCGAGGGATTCTATATTCCAGAAGTTAGCCTGTGAGCTATTAAAGTTCCGAAATGTTCAAAGAATGAAGAGAAAAAGTTACAGGTCAAAGAAAAAGATGGATTCAACAAAATGCAAAATCCGAAGAGTCTGAAAGTCCCGAAGGACGAGCGCCGCGGGGAACGAAGTAAATTACCAGTAGAAGAGTGAAACTTCAGCAGAAAGTAGCATATAATCGTTACTGTTCACCGGAGTGAGAAATGGCGTAATTTGGACCGTTGCTTGTTAACTAAAAGAACAGGTACAACTAAAGATCAGATTAGTTTCAATGGCGGCCAGCCTGCGCGCACGGTGCGCAGAGACAAGACCACTCAGTGGCCAATTGCATAAACATCAAACAACAATGTATCATATAATCATTCGTTGGTTCAACAACAAATCACTTTCGATATATATATAAAAATAAGATATCAAACTTTGCGTCGAGGTACACAGCCATTGTGACTACCTGCTTAATTTACCCCTAAAAGTCATGCCCGTCTCTCCAAGAATCGACCGTTCAAACCCCGCTAAAAGTGTCCCTGGATCCGTAATGTCAGGAAGTCCAAGAAGTTAAGCGCTCGAAGCTCCAAGAAGCATCACGCGAACGTTCGCATTTGAAACTTAGAAATTGCAAGAGACAAAGAGAATCCGAGGATTAAAAGATATGTTCAAAGATGATTGTCTAAGAATGTCGGAGCATTCGAAGTAGGAATGTGGAGGCTCAGAGTTCAAGATTTCAAAGTGTCTGTGTTTTGTGTGTGTGTGTGTGTGTGTGTGTGTGTGTGTGTGTGTGTGTGTGTGTGTGTGTCAAATTTCCAAGGACTCAGAGATTCCTATGAGTGCGAGTTCCAAGTGTCCTGAAACCGTAGACCAGGATTCCGCGAATCCAGAGATCTCGAAGCCACGTTTGAACACTTGCGAGATCCTCGGAGCACGAGATGCTTACTTTTTTTTTTTTACGCTACGATTAGTTGCATCGGAGTGCCCGAAATTAGTTTAGTTTCGTCGGCGAAGCTGTTCCAGGCGTTCCCAGCTGTTCCAGTCTGTCTTTCTCTTTTCTCCCTTTGTTTGTTTTTACTTTATATATATTGACGGTCTCCGTTGCTTCTTTCATGCTCGCGGAACAGAGGGCACGACAATTTGTTAATCATGCCGGAGCGCATAAAAAATGGCTTAATTTTTATGCAAAAGGCCTTACAAATTTTCTTTCCATAGAGAGTATCGCGCGTTTTGTTTGCTGGTTTCATTTTCTGTGTATGTGTAATCACGCGAACTATATAAATAAATTATAAATTATTACATCTGATATATAGTCTTAACCCACCCCCTTCTATATGTTTCGTGCATTTCGGAGAAAGCATTTATAATGTAGTTACAATAGTTTACTCGCGCAAGAGGATTACTATTTATTCTCAATTATACCATTAAAGGGTTTCATGGACCGTCAACGTGGCGGTCAACATCTAGAATCGATATTATATCATGTATGCTCATCGCTAAAGATGCTAAACGCTACATCAAAAATCCGAAAACTGGAATGTGCCTCCATTGATCGGTATGCCGTCTCGGTTCTGTGTCCACTGATTTAACAATTTGAGTTTATCCAACCTCGTCAAATTCTCTTGCAAGGACGAACGAAAGTCGACGAGTGGCAGTGCAAAAATTAACTTTGTAAGAAGAAAAATATTTTAGCATTTACTTGTATACTAAATGTTTTTATTTTTTCACCGCATTGCACGCTGTAAAACGTAAATGATAATTGGAGCGTGCGATAATCGGAGATGCATTGTAATTTTACACTTGCGAACAAATCGATCAAGTGACCGTATAATTTAAATTGTTGCAGAAATTACCGAATAATTTAAATATAAGAAACTGCAAAAGTGAACGAACTTCAATAAGCTTTCCTACAAAAATATAAGCTCTCCAATCTGAAACATTTCTTATTTGTTATATTTTTTCCAACTATAGTCTCCGATTTTCTTTTATTTTTACATCGTTCGCACGCTCCGCTCCGAACTTCTTCATTGTGTGTGTGTGTGTGTGTGTGTGTGTGTGTGTGTGTGTGTCGTTATTTTATAACTTCTATTATCTCACTACGTATTCATAGTGTTCACTATGTGTCCATAACTGTTTCAAAAAAAAAAAAAAAAATTAAATATATAATTTATACACTTCACGTTAAAGAAAATATATACATAAATCTTTAATCGAATAATATATCATTTGAAATATTTAAAAGAGAATTCACACCTTGACGGAAAAGCAGAAACCAATCAGAACCCGCACTGGTAGTCGACAGTTTTTGCTTTATCTACCGCTTATTACCAGCGCGAGTTCTGATTGGCTTTTGCTTCTCTGTCAACATGTGAATTCACCCTAGATCGGTTAGGCGATCCTTTCCATTGTAAAGATATACTTGCGGATTCAACGCTTCGGCCAGAAGCAATCATTCCTGTGCTGCTCCTATGCTGTTGTACCGAAAAGATTATATCTTTATTCCCGGTACATTTCCTAATTTCTAAAGGTTTTAAATTTGTGACGTGCACAAGAGGTTCAAGAGAACCAGAAGTTAAAATATCGCATATTCCTCACAACTGCTTCAGTTTCTATAACACTGAAAAACTAGTTTTCATGTTAATAATTATTTCTTTACGCACCGTGTTAACAATTGGATTCAAATTGTTAAAGCATCATCCTCCGAACCGTGACGGCGACAAACAAAAATTCAATTTTTCTATCTGCAACTTCTCCAACGGCTGGATACGCCGAATATTTCAAAATAAAAACGCTTAAAAGTACATCGAACCGGCACAATTCCAGAAAAAGAATAAACGAAAGAAATAAGAACAAGTGTTACACATTAAAGATATGCAGTAGACTGTCGATTCTTAAAAATTTCAGTGTTGTCGGAAATCTCCGAGGAGGCGGCAAGGCGTTCGATCGTGCAAAAAGCCAAATTCCAAATCCGACTCTACTTCCGTTGGTAAGCTCGTGAGAAACACCTTTCCCCTTCTCAACTCAACATTGTTAATTTCTCTCGACGAGGTGTCGAAATTCCCACAAACTGATCTCTAGAATTCGAAATGATCGAAGCACGAGTTTAACATCCGGACGCCTCGGACCCCACCAAAATAGAACTCCCGTAAATTCTACGAGCTGGTTAATTAATATCGACAGTCTACCATAGCCGAATTGGGTCCACTGTCACACCAATAGGGACCCAATGGTAGGACCCGATAGGCGGGACCAACTTACTTACTTTTCATTTAGCCCGTACCCCGGCGGTTTTGTACCGCGGGAGGCGTCACTGCTGCACCGGCGTAGGCGGATACGGATATCCGTACGGCGGCATGGCCTGAAACTGGCTATAACCCATTGATTGGTACGCGCAGGCGCCGGCGTTCGGGGGCGGTCGGTTCGTCGTCTGGAAGAACTTGTTGTTCACGAGGTTCTGGATGCCGGAGTCAGTGTGCCCGCCGGATGGCATCATGAAGGGCGGCGGCATCGAGTACACATTGGGCCCGTTCTGACCGCCGTTGAAGCCGTTCTGCCGACTGTGAAAGCGATTACCCTGGTATCCGGTCCTGTTTTGATACCTGGGCGCGCTGCTGCTGGTCTGCTGATGGGTAGGTTGACACGCGTTGTTAGTAGCCTGATAGCCGTTCTGGTAGCCAGAGGCGGGCTGTCGTTGCTGATGTTGCTGTTGATAAGAGTGCTGTGGCTGATAATTGTTCTGGCGATTGGCTTGGTATCCGCCACCACCGGCGTTGCGTTGATGACGCACCATAGCCTTCTCCTGATTGGCCTGTTGGCTGTGGTGCTGGCTCACCTGCTGCGGAATGTGCTGACTCTGCCAGTTGTTTATGGTCGGGCTGATGTTGTTCCTGGGACTCCCGTGTGTGTTGTTGTCCTTGCCGCGTCCGTGGCTCCATCGCTGCCGCCCTTTGCCGTATTGGTTCCTCATGGAGTTCGCCATGTCCGCCAGCTGTGGATTTATAGCTTGGCCAGCTTCCTCCAATACCGCGATCAGCTCCTTCGCCTGTCTCGCGTTGTTCGGCGTGAAGTAAGCGTAGGCGGTACCCGCGCTCTGGCAGCGGCCAGTTCTGCCGATCCTGTGGATGTAGTCCTCGGAGCTGTTGGGGTAGTCGAAGTTGATGACGTATTTCACATCCTCGACGTCTAAACCGCGCGCCGCCACGTCAGTCGCGACCAAAATCATGGTTTTGCCATTGCGGAATTCCGACAGCACGTAGTCGCGCTCCGGCTGCGACTTGTCGCCGTGGATCGAAATGGCGGGCCAGCCTTCGCGCTTGATCGCCTTCGTGATGTCGTCCACCTTCTTCTTCGTCTCCACGAAGATGATCATCTTGCTGCCGCGCTCTGTCCCGATCTCACGCAGCAACTGCGACAGTTTAGACTCCTTCTCGTGCTCTTGGCATATCTCGATGATCTGCCGGATGTTGTGGTTGGCCGCCAAGGTCAAGGAGCCGATATTGATCTGGATGTAGTCGGTGAGGAAGTCCTCGGCGAGAGCCTGCACCTCTTTGGGCCAAGTGGCCGACCACATGAGCACCTGCCGGTCGGGCCTGATTTGTTCGATGATCTTACGAATCTGCGGCTCAAAGCCCATGTCCAACATGCGATCGGCCTCGTCCAGCACCAGATATGTGCATCTGCGCAGGTTCGTGGTGCCTTTCTCGAGGAAGTCGATCAACCTGCCGGGTGTCGCGATGCAGATCTCCACTCCGCGCTCAAGATCGCGGGCCTGAGGCCCCTTCGGCGAGCCGCCGAAGATGCAGGTGTTGCGGATGCACGAGGATGAGCCGAAGTCGCGTGCGACTGTCTGGATCTGTTGAGCAAGTTCGCGCGTCGGAGCGAGAATCAGAACGATCGGGCCGTCACCGCGGCTCAAGCGAGGCTGGTGGTTGATGTGCACGGTTGCTGGAAGGATGTACTGAAATGAGAAGAACGACAGAAATAAGTCCTTTTTATGAAATTGCATGATTTTTCCGCAAAAGTTGTAAAGAGATCAAATCGATGGACTTTAAATGATATTTTCAGCTTATATTTGACTAGGTATTTTTGTCAATTGTAGCAAGCCAAATCAACAGGGAGGATTATAGTAAAAGTTGCTGGTTACAATATCTATTACCCTTTCCCTTGGCAAAATAAGGGCAACAAACAATGACATAACTAGATTTGTGTCTCTTGCTGCGGAAAGCAACCAAAATAATCGATCGATTAAATAGTGTTGTGTTGTTGTACTTACCGCCAAGGTTTTTCCAGACCCAGTTTGAGCTATTCCAACGAGATCTCGTCCGCTAAGTGCAATCGGCCAACCTTGAGCTTGTATGGCGGTAGGTTCGGCGAATCCCTGCTTTCTGATTTCTTCCATCACATAATCCGGGAAGTTGCTCTCTTTAAACTCCTGGATCGGGAAAGGCGTATTATTGCCCTTAACGGTGATCTCTTTGCCTGCATGATACTTGGTAATCTCTTCGGGCGTTCTGTTCAAAACATTGGCATGAGGAACATATAAGTTCTTCTTGATCGGAGGCAGTGATCCTAGATCCCAGATAGGTTTCTTGAGCAAGTCTCCTGGAGTCTTCCTGTGATTCTGTTTCTTTGTACCATAATCTTTCTGGCCCTGCTGCTGACTGTTCCAGTAAGTCCCGCCACTTCCTGCGTTGCGATTACCATAGTCTCGACTTCCCCTAGGCCTATAACTGATAAAAGCCCCATACATACATCTGGAAGGATGAAATGTACAAGGGATTTTACAACTTAATTTCAAGCCTCTCTTATACAAAGTTGAGTGTGTATCTTTTTCTTCTTTTTTTCTTCCCTTTTATACAAAGGGTTCATCTTTCTTGGAACTCATGATACGCGTCCCTTCATGTGTCGTAACGATGAAGGACCGCTTCTGTCGCTTGAAATCCGCCGGGCACTAAGACTGTTAAGTCCGCCGGATAATTATAATGATTATTTTCTCACAGTCAGAAGATGGAGCGAACAGCTAGAGGCTCGCTACGCAAAATGGCGGCCGAACGAAGCAACGGGCCCGAGAGGAGCCCGACGGCCATGGCAAAAAAAAAAAGCGTTCTCTGAGCGTCTCTCAATGAGAAGCCGATTTCGGACGAGACTTGTCGCGAAAGACGCCCGTAGACTTACCTGCCGTGCGCAGAGTATCCGTTATTGTACATCGGAAGGCGTGTCGACCCGAGTCAGTAGAAATCTCGCTGGGCCTAGAAAGCTGTTAAAGTATGTCAGATCGTACGACGGTTGTCAGTTGGCGGTGGCAGGATTAGCGTTCGTCGAGATGGTAGCCGCCCCCGCGAACCACAGAACGCTGTCGCACGAGCGACGAGAAGCTCGCCAGCGAACAACTCGGCTCGGCAGCACGGCAAATCCACGGACTCAACCCACAGGAACCGGCGAACGGTGCTACAATGGCGGCGGTGGAGGCTTCCGCGAGAGGACGGAAGCGACCGACTAGACCATAGATGCGCTAGCTGGCTGAAATCAAGACGCGTCCCGCTCAAGTGGAGGGGGCACACAGAGGAGAGGGGAGCCACACACGCTTCGGCTGCTTCGTGTGCGCGCACATGGATGTGATGTATTTATAGGAAATATCCGCTCCACCCTCTTTTCTCGATGCGGCGGCCTTCTCGCATCAGGACGAATGCTCGGCAACACCGCCGGAGTAACATTTGCCTGACCAATCAGGACGAAAAGATACTCTCGTTAGGTTCCGCTTTGCAACGACGTTATTCCAGCTTTGTTTAACGTCCATGATGTGTTCCTTTTAGCTGAACTGGCTGCACTAGTCGAAGAAATTTATGCATATTGAAGCGTGAGAATCTCTGAGTACATACGCTTCAATGTATATTTCTTGAACTAGTGCAGCCAGTTCAGCTAAAAAAAACATATCACCAGTGAGAAACCAAGATAGAATGACGTTGGCTTTGGGAGTGTTATAAGTGCCCACAGATTTCTTTATTACGATTGGTTAATTCGACGTTATTCCACCCGTCGAGTAGGGGGTTTGGGACGTAATTTAAGGAAGGCTGTTTTATGCTTTAAATTCATCTTTAGCTTGGCGTCCAATGAAATGAGTCTCTCGAAGATGAATGTAAGGAGGCTTTAAATATAAAGTCCGGCAATGAATATCGGCATTAGTTCATGAGGATTTGCTTACTGCGTATGCGCAATGAGCAAAGTAAAATTTCAGGAACTCGCTCCATTATAAGGCATTCATATATTCAGTCATCTTATATTTAAGATTGCTTCAAACGCCATACAGATCGTGTCATTGGCTATGAAGCACAAACAACATTCAAAATGTTATGTGGATCCTATGCTCCAACTAAATGCGAAACTGCTGAAAGTCCTCATGTGGTACTGTGATGTATTTTACACATGCGCACGAGGATCTGGCCAAACAGATTCGTCGCCACCGTTTCGTGCGTCATCGACCGGAGGCTCCGAGCACGCGCTTTCCGCATGCACAGCAGAGCACGCTGCGCACGCATGCACGGAGCTTCGAGCCGATCGATGAACGGAACAGCCAAGCGTCAAAAAGCGCCCTTTCGTTAAAGTGATTTTGATGAGATACTATACATACTTGAATATTATACATATATTCAATATATATATATATATTGCACCATAGCGGCAGCTGATCAGATAGAATGATAATTGAATGGGTTATCTCCTTTTAGCGTCTATATACTAATAATAATCACGGCTGAAAAAAATATTCGTCAAACATGAACATGTTAAAATTTGGTGTAAAATATGAAGCTGGCCAACATGCATACGTATGGGTTATTACAGTTTGGATTCCCGGACGCAACTTTAGTGTTCGCAAGCTCCGTGAACACCCAGAACATTGCATAGCACACGAATATCGTACATAATATTCATAATTTTGTTCGTAATGGACAGTTGCGTGGAAATAAGGTGTGTTGATAATGAAAACGAGTTGCGATATTTGGCCTAATCTAAAAGAAAAATTTAACCTAACTCGAAGAAGAATAGAAGAAGATGCAAAACGACGCAGTAATTGGTCTGTTCTTTTTAACCGCATTACCGCAAACTGGTGCGTTAAGTTAGAGCGAGACAAAATATACTTGTCTCATTGTAAATTATTGAACCGGTTCAGCTAAGACCAAATGTCGTTCGCACGCTATCGTTTTCACACTGTTGGTCCCACGAATAGCGTATTGCGTTTATAGCCTCCGCTGCATGAAATGGCCAATTTCTGCCCAAAGAACGCGCGGCGGATATTCGCGCGATAGCCAATAAACTTCTTAGCGAAAAACGGCATGTTGATTGGCTACCGCACAAACTTCCACCTCGCGTCTTGTGGGCGGAAGAAGGCAATATTCGGGCTCCCTTTATTATATATGCCAAAAGAACGCACCCTCTTCTTCTCGATGGGAAAGATATATATATGTCGGTATTATCAGCGAAATCAATTAATGAAGCCATGATCAACATAGTGGCGCTCCGAGCGCCTCAAATGTTTCTTGTCATTGATGTTCCGCTCTCTGTCGTTCGAACGCTAATTATGCTACAAGGCGAAGTTGACGACCGTTCGTGATAATTACAAACAGCTTTGTCATTCAACGACTTCTCGTGTTTTTATTATCTTGTTATATAAAAGATTAAAGTTCATCCCGCGGCTTATATTTACCAGCGTGTCTCGAGTGTTCCGACAGTCTTTGATCCGCGTCACTACGTAGTCTCTTATTTGGACTTCACCAAATTTTGACAAGATTTCCAACGTGTAAACAAGTGGCTGCAACGTATCCATTCGGCAGGAATTTCGAAGTAATGAAAATGGTACAGAAAACGAACGTGTACGTGATCGGCGCGGGAATGACGAAATTCGAGAAGCCCGGCAGGCGGGATGACTTTGACTACCCGCAAATGGCCAAGGAGGCGGTGAGCAAGGCCCTCCAGGACGCGCGAATCCCATACGATGCTGTGCAGGCTGTCTGCGTCGGATACGTCTACGGCGATTCCACTTGCGGTCAAAGGGCGATCTACGAGATCGGACTCAGCGGGTGTCCCATTTACAACGTCAACAACAACTGCGCCACCGGATCTACCGCTTTGTACCTCGCTAAGCAGATCATCGAGGGCGGGAATGTGGATTGTGTGTTGGCATTGGGCTTTGAGAAAATGGAGCTTGGCTCATTAACATCAAAATTCATGGACCGTACGCACCCTATGGACAAACACATCGAGCTAATGGCAGACATTACTGGTAAGCGATTAATCACAAAGTATAGAATAGCACGAGTCAATTGGAAATATAATTTAAGTAGAATTTTCGACATACACGTGGTGGAAGTTAAAAAATCGACTCTCAGATAGTGCACTTACAATTACTTGATTACAGGTATATCTGAGGGCCCTATCACTGCTCAACTATTTGGCAATGCTGGCATCGAGCATATGAAGAAATACGGCACCAAGCCTGAGCACTTTGCGAAGATCGCCTACAAGAATCACCTGCACTCCACGAACAATCCCTGTTCCCAGTTTCAAGAAAAGTACACCATGGAGCAAATCATGAATTCTCCACGAATATTCGGGCCACTGACGAAACTCCAGTGTTGCCCGACGTCTGACGGCTCGGCGGCTGTCGTTCTGGCCAATGAGGAGTTCGTCCGAAAGCATCACTTGGAGTCGCAAGCCGTCGCGATCCTGGCGATGGAGATGAGCACTGATTTGCCGTCGACATTCAGCTCGCGCTCGATCATGAACATCGTCGGGTATGAAAGAAAAGAGATATTTCACACGATAGAACGGATCGATAGTTCGCCAATTTGCAGGTACGACATGACGAGGAACGCGGCCGAGAAGGTCTTCGCGATAACCAAATACAGGCCGATAGACGTGGACGTGGTGGAATTGCACGACNGACGTGGTGGAATTACACGATTGCTTCTCCGTAAACGAGCTGATCACTTACGAGGCCTTGGGGCTTTGTCCACCCGGACACGGTGGGAGACTGGTGGACTCCGGCAACAACACGTACGGCGGTAAGTACGTCGTGAATCCCAGCGGCGGTCTCATCTCGAAAGGACACCCTCTGGGCGCCACCGGATTGGCGCAATGCGCCGAGCTCTGCTGGCAGCTTCGCGGACAGGCCGGCCCGAGGCAGGTACGCGGCGCGAAATTAGCATTGCAGCACAACATAGGCCTAGGCGGCGCTGTGGTCGTCGGCCTCTATCGCTTGGGCTTCCCGGAACATGGGATAATGAGGAACAATGTGAACGTGCACGCGAATCCGGAGATATTCCAAGCGAACGTGCTGTTCAAGTTGCTGCAGATCGCAATGCAAGAGGACGAGGACAGCATGATCGAGAAGGTACGCGGCGTTTACGGCTTCAAAATCACGAACGGTCCGGGTGGCGCCGAGGGCTTCTGGATCGTGGACGCCAAGGCCGGTAAAGGAAAGGTCGAGTACAACGGGAAGACTAAGCCCGACGTCACGTTCACGATCAGGGATACCGACATCGTGGATTTCATATCCGGGAAATTGAATCCGCAACAGGCCTTCTTCCAAGGTAAGGTGAAGATCCAAGGGAACATGGGCCTCGCCATGAAACTGCCGGATCTGCAGCGACGCGCCGCCAAGAAGATTGAACTTCTGCGTGCGAGATTGTAAGCAAGCTCCAAACTTTTTGCTGAAACGAGTGGGGAGCAATTATTCAAGAGATATCACGCGAGATATTTTACATAATTTCAGGTATATCGATCGAAAACGCAGTCTTATCTTTCGCGTGCTTTTTCATTATCAGACAACATTCTGCTGTTGTACCGTGTAATCTTATATTTGAAGTTATCGGATTCCTCCAATTTTTAATCGGAGTAAATAGATGTGATCGCGAAATTTACACAGACTTGTCTCTGTACATATATGTTAACGAAAGCAGTTTTCAATGAATAGTAATTGTAAACAACTTCTGATACCGGCGGCAAATACATACGAGGGTATCAATACGGACGCTGTACAGTTTGTAAATTCACATACGATGATATTATTATTAATTCAATGCACACAAGAGCGTTATGCAGATATAGAACATATTCTGATGCTTAAATATTTTTATCTCGTTCTCAGAGTACACGTCGCACATTTTTTCTTAAATTGTAAGGCCAATCGCGTCGTAATTCGTAATCTTAAACTGTGACTTTGAACTCGACAATCGTTTGCCTGAAAAGTATTCCTCGTGGACGTCAGGAGTGCGAAGAAAATGAGTCGTATAAGATGCAAAGTATAAATGCTCTATTAACATAATAATCGCATGCTATGATAAGCAACTTGAGTGAGGCGCGTCATGGGTGTAAACATAAGAAAACGATAACCAACAGCTCATCATTGGAAGAATTATAGTAGACAAAAAAGACGATGTCGACGGAGTCGTTTAATACGCGCGTGATATCTCTTTCGAGATTATTTAGCACGCTTTAAGGAAGCGCTAAATGCATTGTGACTGCATTCTATAAATTATTATAAATTACTTATACGTCGGTTATTTTTTTACTACACGATTCTTGAGCTAATCGTGAATCGTTACAATGTTATTGCAACATTGCTCCCTGAAAGGTACGATTATATATACATTGCAGTTACGTAAATTGATCGATACAAGTAGATCATGAGTCCATTTATCGTCTGTTATTCCAAACAGGGTGTAACTTCTCGGGGGACGCTGCGTATGAAAAGTGAAATTTCAAGCGTGAAATTCTTTTATTAATCGTTAGACATTTCGTTGATAGCGATTATAATCGATTTATCGATTTGTGCGTATAATTGAAAAATTGCAAAAAAAACGTGAATTTTGCTCGAGAGAGATTTCAAATAATTGAAAACATTATTTTTATGTAAATCTCTCCAGGAGATCAAATATAGGGTCTGCATATGATACACGCACAATGGTCGTGTTTTAAACGATATAAATTATATATCTTTTTTGCAAAAATGTGTAAGGGAAAGTTGTTATTCCCCTTTCGTGCGTTGTGCTCGCTTTTCAACGAGAGTATTTTACAATTGTTAAAAATTCATCATCATCATCATCATCATCGTTATAATTTCAAGGAGAGATACGACCCCTTCTTATAGGTGGAAATTAGATTTCGTATGGGTATACTACATCAGAAGGTTATAGATAAATATACGATTAATCTAGTTTTATATCTTTATGAACAACGGAGACAAATCTCACGTTGCGCGAATGCGATCACAGATCGTTTCGCCCACGTACTGACGAAAATGCCGGGATATCGTCGTCATACCTCCGAATTAATCACCGAAGCTTGAAAGTTACCGTCTCTCTCGCCCGAATGAGAAACGGTTGGTGTTTTCCATTTTCACACAATTCCATTTTCACAAGTCGTCAAGCATCATTCTATCTTTGTTATTCGTTGAATGCGGGACAAAGACAAAATAACGTTTGTGTCGACTTGTGTCACCAAATGGAAAGGTAATTCCCGGCGACGGTTAATCATCGTTTATTGCAACTGATTGGATTAATGCCTCGAAATAAATGTAATAACCTATTATATACTGCATTTATCATTTTTATACTATGTGAGGGGAACCGGTGCAATGTTCACGGTGATATATATTAATAAAAATGTTCTGGAAACAATCACCACTCTCTCTTGATCTCTCCACTTCTAGTCTCGCCTCTTGTGAATTTTTTTTCAGAGAAACTCTACAGGGAGATGTGATATCATATGTGATACTGTGAAAGCATTGGTATTACCCATAGATGTATAATAATTAGACCGCGCGGTCTCAACATTTGTTTGAACATGTCAAAAAGTGGAAAGAGATAGTATCGTTCCGTCTACAGATGCTCTTATTTCATTGGCCACGAAGCATCTGAAGAATGAAACTTAAGACGGTCTTAAATATAAGATCCGATTATGAATACCGGCCTATCTCTTTCTAATCGAATGTGAAGAAAGAATAATTAACTGTGATTAATGAATTTCTTAAAATAGCTATTGTGTAGACCGGGACTCGAGAAGAACTCTGTGTCAAGGAGGTAGCGAGTGTATGGCCGTGTTCAGCAGAACGTTTAGTTTGCAACTGTTGGAAATTTCCTGTGCTAACATTGGATTATTCCTGTAGATCTAAAAGAATAATCCAATCTCAGTTCAGAAAACTTCCAACGGTTGCAAATTAAACGTTCTGCTGAACGTGGCCTATCAGCAGGCGATTAGTGAATAATACTGCGCATTCGCAAGATGGCCAGCTGTCGTTTCTTCGCCTGGATACGTGCGCGCGTGTGTGCTACCATAATATTGTTTTCCCGCTTCTTTGTGGAATTTTCCTCATTGTGCGTGCGTGGGATTCGTTTCCTTTTTGTCGTTAAACTTTAGAAGACTAAGAACTAGTGAAATATGCACATTCCTCAAGTGTTTGAAATATTATCCAATCATTTGGGATACTAAACTGACGGAATTTTCAAACAAACCGCTGCGAGATCAACATATAGCAATGTTGCTCAATAATCTTAAAAAATGTAACCTGAGGATAAGCGAAGAAGAGTTCAAATGTAAATTCAATTTCTTATGTGATACATTTTCTTAGGTAGGAAACGTTGTTGTGTAAAATAAAAGCTTTTCGTTAACCTTTTGACTGCGAATATCTTCATCGTCAAAAAAAGTACCTCTTTGTCGCATACATACACCGTATGTTTTCCTCGCTCTTCATTTGCATACAAAGGCCGTGTTCCGATATACACTGGCAGTACTGAGAAATTGTTATCAGCACGCGATGTGCTGCATCTAGTCAACAACGTCAGAAGTGATAGCCATGTTGCCAATGCCAGCATTGCGAGTCAATTGCAGTGCAATGTGGCGTCGTATAGACATGGGCAGGAAGTAGATTTATCAGATGTAGAAACGTTCCGAAATTTATTACCAAAAATTTATAATTTATGTTACAGATAGATTTTCAGCAATAAATATCGCAATGCAGCCGGTGTTTGTCCATCGCGTTTCTTACAGTCCACTGCAGTGCTATTGCGAAATTCACAATACTGCTGCCAAAGCAATTTCAAAACAGCTGGTACTATTATGATTTCGTAGTTGCACTGCCGGTGAAAAAGGAACACACTCTGTATACGGCGCGGCATAATGGCTGCAAATTCGATATAAATATTAAATATTATTTACCCACTATTTATTTTATTATCACTAATGCATAGAATATGCCTATCCTAGTGCCGCACACCGTTTTCTTTGTTTAGCGCGTCGCAGTCAAAGAGTTTAAAACCAAGAAAACGTAGAATTAATTTATTTACAGTCATCAAATAAATTAAAACTATGGTCCGAATGATCTTAAGGAAATATTTATACATTTCTGTGGGCCTATGTGGTATGCATATTTGCCTTACACATTTTTAAGGTTGCAAACAAATTTATTCACAGTTCAATAACTTTTAATTATATAGCTTGAATAAGACATGGGGAGGCTTTTATGCATTTATTTTTTGTCCTTTATATATCGCTAGTGTATTTCTGTTTATATTGATTTGTGAAGGCTGCAGATAATTAAGCTCAATTGATGTAACGCTATTTACAGTAGATAAAATGTAACTTTCAAAACTATAGGCAAGACAATTACGTCCTAAGCACTATAATGAAGCTTCTTGACCTATTATTTTTTTCTTTTATATATTTTTCTTTCGGAAGTGCGTCATTATTGAACATTCTTATTTTCACGAAGGAATCCATTTAAAAAGTCAAATATTGCTTAAGAATTAAAATCATTCAATAAAATAAGTAAAGGTTCTTGTAAATAATTAATAACGCTTAGAAAACCGTTAATTGAAACTTGGTTTCTATTTTCATAATACGCTTTAGGAACATTAAGGATACATACAGGAGGGAAGAACTTCACAAGGTGAATAATAGCAAGAAAAATGGAACAAATTCTTTGTACACCCCAAAATTGAATTGATATAATCAAGCGGATTCTTTTCTACGAAAAACCGTCGATGTCAGAAGACGTACAAGGAAATCATTATCAAATACGGTAAGTTTCTTTTAAAGAATTATAAACTTGGACAAATAAGTAAAGCTACAGAAGCTTTGATCTACAGAAGTCTTAAATCTCAGAAGCCTTAAATCTACAGAATAAATTAGATGTAACTCTGAATCATTACTCAGCAATTTACTATAGTGCAAAAAAAGAATAAAATCATCAGGACCTGCTTTTTCTACAAGGTTTTTGATTTTCTATCGCATTCAGATATAAATATATATGTTTATCATAGTTTCTTTCATAGAAATCTCTTCCAATCTTCTTCAACTGTCAGGAAAGTGCTTCTTCCCCAATAGGATGCTCAATATACCGCTCAATATACCGCTTTCCTCTGCATCAAATATATAGTTGTCCTTTTTAAATTAACTACAGCAAATTCTCCCATTTATCCTTGCCATTGTCCTGGAATAACATCTTTAGTTGGTTGGGTCTTCAACAGATTTGGGTGATAGGTATGTTGATACAGAAATCTGTATGAGCTAATTATGGGTTGCATATACAGTCCAAGCAACTTTATCCACCCTGTCTGATTTATTGCTCGCAAGAACACATCAAATCTCTTCATATTAAGATGCCTGAAGTATTTTCAGAAATNTTTTTTTTTTTTTTTTTTTTTTTTCAGTAACTTCCTGCTATAAAGTTTCAAGAGATTGAGAGGGAACGCATAATTTTCAATAATTGCTGCATTTTCAGGGAGACCGATTGAATTATTCTCCAATCCCTGATTAAGAGTCGAATCACTGACAGCACTGTCACTTGCTCGACTATTTGCTCCTATGTCAATAAAGTTATTGTTATTATCTGCCATAGCAAACAAAATAATGCTATAGATTCCTTTATAATTGAAGAATCCAAGGCCGCTATTGGTTGGACATACGTCTACATCCGATGTGCTCTCGATGCCGTCAATGGCGCCTGCATAATTGAGAAAGTCCTATCGTGTCTCAGACCCTTTCATTGTATGCTTCCATTTCTCTGGTATAGTTGGTTCCTGAAAAAAAAAACGCAAATTGATTAGAAATCAGAAATTGTGAGTTTTTTTTTTATATTTAATGAAATATCTATTATTCATTGGCAGGATGAAGATCCAGCAAAAGAGAGTCAAGAAGAGGACTTTTGCGAGGAGTTTGAAAATTATGATGACACTGAGCTCTTGACAGTCCATTATCCTTACTTGGAAATTTCTCAGAAAGAAAGTAAAGATAATGTCACAGACGCTACATCAGACCGTATCATTCTGGGGCAGAAAAGAGAGGATGAAACCGATCAGAGAAGATGCAACATACCGGGTTATATATTGGGGAAGATCAATAAAAGCAAACAAGTTAATCTGAAGCGGGAGCAACTGACAAGTCCAACTCTCGGCAATAATTTACAAAACACCATGGAACACTTTGACAATATTGGTTCAAAGATGAAAAACACAGAGAATTACCAACTTGGCCTATACGTGGCCTCTCAACTCAGTTCTTTGTCCCCTATTTGGTCAATCAGGCTCAGAAGTGAAATTCAAAATGTTATTACAAAAGTTGTCTAGAAATCTCTGTCTGATGCACATTCTTAACACTAAAACCAAAGCGGTCAAATGACCGGTTTATAATTGTTTCTTATAAAAGTTATTCCAGTTTTTAATGGTACATTATCTGAAATTAACCGTAATCTTTGTCATAATATGTAACCGAATAAATATTTTTTTTTTCGCATTACATTTAAAAAATCTTATTTAAACTGCTCCGGTAGGAAGGTACACGTTAATCGTCGGTAGTTTTGGTGTTAAAGTAGCAAAGTATTTTTCCAAAGTATTTTTCTCCGTTCTACCAGTAACGTCTTTCATGAGACGCGTCGAACTATTCTTCTGTTTTCAGTCATCACTCCAGATTTCTTACTTCCCACACAAATGCGGGGCCAACTGAATGCATCAACAAATGCTTTGTCTTCAATGTAATACAAAGTAAATTAATGAGCAAGTATGAATAGAGATTCAATAGGCGAAACAAACAGCATTGTAACTCATGCGACTGTCTTATCTGAAAACTTAACATACAAATATATATACACATAAATATTGTGTAAATGTTGTGTAGCATAGCGTTATCACTGATGTACTTCTCAGAACGGGACGCAATAAACGAAGATGCAGAGCAAATGGAAAATGCTCTGTTGTAATGTTTTACGGCTGTAAGAATAAGAACGGCTGTAAATACGAAACGAAGGAACGCTGACTGACATTGCATCATATAAACAGATCAAATTGAAGATCTGATTAAAAAAAAAATATCGAAACAAAGTAGTAATATGAATATCGAAAAAAATATCGATACAAAAATAGCAGGGATTGAAAGAAAAATATGGACACCGCTATTACATCCCTACTACCCGTATAACACACAAGACGTCCAGAAGAAATATTCTGTCTCGTCCTTAGGGATGTAAAGGGTCCTTTCGCTCTGGAATCGATCTTGCTTGCCGAAAAATTCCTCGCTCACGAATTTCTCCGGAAGAGAACCAACAGCTTCCCTCGGATCGATCTTTCCACCGTCGAATCCGTCCGGAACGCAAACGACAATCGGTCGTTCCCGAGAACGCTCCAGGAGGAAGCGGTCGGTGCATCGTCAACGCGCGCATCTCTAGGATAGACTCGCCGGGGGACTCTGCGATCACGCCGCGTCGTCTCTCTCGCGCGTGTAGCACGCGCTTCCTCTATATTTATAGCTAAAGATAAATATACACCTTGGCGTAGGTCCAATCGCCCGTATATCCACACACGCAGTTCGGCTACGGGAAACGGACAAACCCCGTAATAGCCAGCTGTGTCAGTGCTATTAGTGACGTCGCGCGCGACGTAGGTAGAGGAATCGCGAACGGATCGGTTAGGGGGAAATGCACCGGGGGTGAATTCTCCGTCGAGCTCTCTCTCTCTCTGACGACCGGAAGCTAAGGCAACGCGCGAGTGCTGATCGAGATTACGAGATGCGTCCGCTCAGGATGGAAGTGACTCCGTGCGCCGCGACGAGCGCCCGTTTCTGACCGACCGGCGTCTAGGATAAATTTAATTCCCACCGAGCCGCATTTGGGTTAATATCGGGTGCCGATTGAGTGAGTAGAGCGTTGCAACGATATTGCGTAAGAGCTTCTTCATCGGACGGTGAGATCTCGCTCTTACGAAAATCGAGGGAAAAAAGGCGGCGTGGCATTGAAATTTTATAAATAAACCGCCGGTGTGTGCCTGACGCATGGTTCCCCGAGTGTCACGGTTGTCTGTCGCGCACGCATGTGTCCGCATTGTCCGAGATATGCGCGAGGGAGAAGCGATGCGTCGGAGAGCTGAAGTAGCTAGCGAGGTTCGCCGACCGATTCAGCGCGTTTCGCTCGATTCTTCTTCGATTGCGCGGTAAACAACAATGTCGTTGAGGCGGACGGTAACGACATGCAATAAAGATAAGCGATAAATTCAGCCGCGTTTGTCCGTCCCGCATTTTCTTCCGCTTCGAGCGCAGATGGTATGAAAATTGCGATTAAAAGGTTTGATCTTCGCGTACAGGATGCACTCCATGTATTCGTCCAAAAAAGGCGACCCTCTCTGCCCGTTGGGCTTCCACCCGCAAGTTCGGTGGCCGACACGTTGCAAACGGTGCTTCAGGTAATTAATCTGGAATTAGATCAGGCACGATCGGTAAGACAATGAATACCAGACGGTGCAACGTTTAAAGTCGGAACGTCCGTTTTCAAGTAAAACTTAGTTTCCCGATCTTATGTTGTCTGGAACGCGCGTTTCGAATAAACAATCACTCCCTCAGGGACTACAAAGAGCATGGCGGGAGGAGGAACAGTCTCGGAGACATCACGGCTTCGTCTCCCAGCCTCTCATCGGACTCGCGGTAGGTTCGTCGTAGATTACAAAATGCTTATTGCATTACATAACGTGCATTTGTTGTCGGCGCGACTGTCGCTCGTGGACTTCCGTGTTCTCTCCCACAAATGTTCAAAAAACATACCTACAGACGTTTCAGAGATATTCGAACATCTCTTGGATGTCTCTCTTGAACATTTGACATTAGTTATGCAAGAAGGATCCAACCCACATGGAGTATATTTGGAGACAAATTTAACACGTGATTTAAAAAGTAACACTGAGATTCTTCACAATTGATTGAAGTTGAGTCACTTTCTTCTTTTTGTTGGCAAGCTTAAGAAGTGGGTAAAAAAGAGAACTAGTGGCAAAATTAATAGATAATATTTTCAATTAATCTCAGGCATCTATAAAGCTCGGATCTTTTTGTTTCATGTGGAAAGACGTGTAAACTACCTGTTGGTAACAAAAATCTTAATTTTGTGGATTGGATCCTTCTTACATAACTATTTGCGTTACACAGACTGACAAACATATGAAAATGTCATTAAATATATTGTCGTTTAATTACATTTAGTTTTGGCGTTTAGCGAGAATATATAAAAAATGATGATAATAATCTAACCTTTTTCATCGAGTCAGGTCGAAAAATATTCTTGTGGACTACGTTTTTGAGCCCACGTGCCGCCATTTCTACAGGTCGTGGGTGTTTTCCTTTTATCGAAATCGCCGGAGATGATTTTCTAGATCAGTGTTGTTTGATAAATATTTGGTCCCTGATAGCTCCTTGTGCAATCTCGTGGACGCACACTTTTACTCGATTAGACGAACGCAAAATCTCTCTGTCGTTCAGCTCTTGATTTGTCGGTAGAGACGACGGAGACTTTGGAAGACTGATAAAAGTCACTTAGCCGAGATTCAAGCCTCGCTTGGCAAAGACTCGATTTAAACCCGTCAGACGTAACGGTTTCTAACGACAAATCGAGGCGGTCAAATGCAGGCTAAGATTCGAATGGTACGAGCAAACGGCGGATGAGCCGACCGTTTTGTATCTCGATGGTATGGATAGTAGTCAAATGCGGCGCGATATGGGGAAATTTTCGAATATCATAGAAAAATTGATTGTTGTATCGCAATTGAATTTTGAAGTGGCTCCGAGAGCAAAAGGACGTGGTCTTCCGCTACGAACTTGGCGAAAGATGAAACCAAGAATAATTATTCACAGCCGGCGGCGTCGGCTGGTTGGACATCCCTGATGGATCTCTCTACCATAGATAAGAATTCGGATGATTCCCACAAATTAGAAGGTGATTAAAATGCGAGATATTTGCCCAGTGAGTGCGATAGCTCAACAATATTTTTTTTTCTTTCCAACGATATCACCATTTTATACCTTTTGTAATAATGCTTTGACTATTTACGTGCTAACGCAGACATCAGGAAGCCGGCTAAGCTGCAGATAAAGAACGTGATAAGCAACAGCAGCAACGGAGGCACCTCGGAGAACGACGTGGAATTTATAATTCAGGTATCCCCCGGCCGCTTAACCCCGCTAATGCATGGAATGCTCTTCTCTGTTGTTGTAATAAACAGCACAAAGGAAAAAAAAAAAAAACACGCATGCAAACGTCTACCTAAGTAAGAGAACGCCCTCTCTGAAGGATTCTTACAGGTCTTGACACGATTTAGTTGTACCGCAGACGGTAGAGTAGAGCGGCATTCGATGATAACGATGTGTTCGTGTGAAATTCCGTTGTCTTTGCGCTCTCATTTTTGTCACACCACTTTAGGTAAGGAAATCACGGCCGGCACCGCCGAAACAGGTGGTCCAAGATGGGCTGGATAATGTCACGGTAAAAGGACAGGAAACCGAGCAGGTGAGACCGCCGACACTTTTTCGTTAGTTTGACGTACACGATTTTAATTGTATCTTGATACATATCACCACGTACGCACTCTTGTACATGCAAGACGATCATAGTAATGTTGTCTATCGTGAATTGCGAAACATTCGCGATATCCCCCGCCAGAACTTCCGTTAAATGCACCATATTTATTTTACGTGTTAATTAACTCGTTCGATTATTAACCAACTATGTATGGTCGTGCAATATTATGTGTCTTTTGTATAATACAAATAAATATTTTTTCTCCGAAGAAGTTCCCAGTATTCTTACAAAAAAAGTATATTACTGGCTGTGATAAATTGGCCAGCGATCGTTTCTTGGTAGTTTCTTATTGCTAAAACTATTGATCGATAAGGCTTTTCTGTCAGAATATGAGTATTTATGTATTTATTTATTGAATTATTCATTGATTAATTCTGCATATATTTAGCCCCCTCTAACGGAAAAGAGATTTATGTTACACGCGACGCGATGCGCTCATAAAGATACGAATTCAGCGTGACTTTAATAATCGTATGTGTTTACGAATTATTTGGAGCCGAGGGGATTAAGCACGATTAAACGTGAGTAACGTAATCTCAAACGATTAACGGTGACACTTGCTCTTAGCAGAACGAGACGGAAAAATTGCGGTCTCAGTTGAACGACATGAAAGCGAGATGTGAGAAGGCGGAGAAGGAGAAGAGCGAAATACTGATGCGTCGTTTGACGACTATGGAGACAATGTCGAACAAAACGTCGACGAGCGAGGTGGCGAAGTTGCAGAAGAAGAACGAAGGTATTCCTCGAAATGTCTTTGCGCTCAACGACGATATGACGGCCGCACTGTGTTGCAGCACTCGTGCAAGAGAAGAACGTGTTGCTGTCGAAGATAAAGGGTCTGGAGAAAGAAGCGAATGTTAAACCGTACAGAGGGGAGAAGGACGAACTGCGATCGAAGCTGAAGGCCGCGGAAAACCTCTGCGAGAGCTTGATGGACGAGAACGAGGACATGAAGAAGGAGATCAGACAATTGGAAGAAGAGATCTATGAGCTGCAGGACAATTTCAGGTACGGCTCGCGAAGGGAGCTCTTTCATTTAACACGCATGCCACGTTCTACAGTTTTCTTCGACATTTCGCAATCTCATTCGTTACTAACAGCGAAATAAGACTCGCCGCTGTGAGACTTTCTGTAATTAAACAATAATTGTCGTTTTAACATCACGGGATGATAATCGGTATCTCTGTTCCTTTCAATAGATGCCACATTCTGAGCAAAAAGAACCGATGTCTCCGGAACTTTTATGACGAGAAGAATTCTGCGCGTAAAAATTGAGAATCTATACGACGACTCGAGCAGAGATCAAAATGTTTTTTTTTTTTTTTTTTTTTTTTTTTTTTTTTAATACAAAATGAGCTGTGTGGATTGTTGCAGGACGCGAGACGTATGTGATCCCAACACGACGGCATCCTCGCTTTTCGCCAAACATGGAGACCGTTGGGTGGGGGTACCTTTGTTTGGTAATCACGAAATCCGTGAACTTTTTTTGCCGTTTTTTGCCGTAGTACTTTTCTGGGATCACATTCACTTTTTTTGCCCAATCTCAGGAAGTCGAAGTAGCGAGATTGTGAAAGAATTACGTTTTCAAATTTCGCAAGAATTAAGGAATTTTTCTGTCGTATCGCTCTGCTATCGTAGACTTGTATAAAACTTTTTCACGCGCCTTTAGGAAGGAACAGAGATACTTAAAATACGACGAGTCGAATACATTTGGAGTGCACGTTCTACATGTGTTGTTTATCGTATAAATATCATTTTCGTACGGTAAGGGATGAACAAGCGGACGAGTACACGCGTTTGCGAAAAAGTTTGGAGCAGTCCAATAAAAACTGCCGGATATTGTCGTTCAAACTGAGAAAAGTAGAGCGCAAAGCCGAGGAATTAGAAAGCGAGCGGTCCGCTCTGGAGAAGAAATACGAAGAGGTGAATTTTCAACACTAATTTATTTTTCGACATATTTATCATTTCTATATTTGTGATATTCTTAGGTGAAGAAAACGGAAGAAGTTCTGCAGAAGGTAAGCAGCGCATTCCAGAATAGAACGCAAAAGAAGCCAACGGACCTCACGACCAAAGTGCAACTTAAAAAGATGGTCGATGAAGCGGAGAAAGAAATAGGTAAATAAGATTTGCACTGTTTTCGCAAAAAATCCGGCATTTTATATTACTCAGTTATTAACATTTCAGAAGACATGCTCGGGATTTTTACCAACATAAAAAATGGACATAACGTGGACATACCGGACGTGAAACCGAAGGAAAATAACTTGAAATACGATAAACTCCTGAAAGAACACGAGCAGCTTAAAGAAAAATTCGAGACTGCTGTAAAGGAATTGACTAGTGAAAAGGAGAGGAAGAAACCGAATGTAAAAGCGGAAGACACGAAAAACGCGGATATGCAAAGTAGTACACTTTTTCACACACTCGTTTTACAACTAGGATTTACACAACAAGAACCGTACGTATGCAACCTCAAAATTGTTACAGTGAAAAGAAAGTTGGAGGAGGCACTTGCTTTACGGGAAGCGGAGAGAAAAGCGTGGGACAAAGAAAAACTGGCACTCTCGGAGGAAAAGGAGAAACTGAAATCTAAACTTCTATCGTTGTCCGCGGAAAAATTGAAAATTTACAATGAGGTTGTACAACTAAAGAAAGACCTCGGTAAAAGAAACTTGAGCCCTTCATTCCAATTGTATTAATTGTTTGATATACCTGAATGATGAATCTTAAATATTCATTCTATTATGTATTTAATAAGTACAAAAACAATGGATTATACAATTTTTGTTGAAATGCAGAAACGGCTAAGACGTCAGAAAAGGATACGGCAAAGATGGAGGCAACAATAAGCGAATTGAATGAAAAACTGTCTGAGGAAGAAGAAAAATGTAAGAGGCTACAAGACGATCTGTCGTTGTACACTGAAAGAGAATCGAAACTCTTGCAATCGATAACATCCGTAAGTAAACACATATTTTAGTACTTTATCCGTTTGTCAATCATGTTGTTACTTTTCATCGATACAGATAGAACAGAGCAAAGGTAAGCTCGATGCTGAGGTAAAACGTTTAAAGAAGGAATTGGAAAACACAAAATCCTCCACATCAACAAAGATCACGGATCTAATTGCCGAAGTTACAAAATTCAAGCAGGAAAGTGAAAAGTTAACGTCACAACTTGACGGTGAGAAAGAAGCGAAAGAAGCTGAAATAGCCGATCTCAACAAGAAGATTGTTTCCTTGGAAAAGTCTGGGCAGAATACAAAGCGCATGAATGAGATGAAGCAGACATACAATGAGAAAATTTTGAGTGAAGTATCATTACTTCGAAGAATCATATTAATTTGAGATAAATAAATAACACACTTGTACTGTAAAGTTTATCATATGAATTACGCTTAGACTTTTATTAAATGAGGCGATGACATTTATTATAAAATAAAATTTTCAGATCTCGAGAATGAGATAAAGAAGCACGAACAAGAACAGCAGACTTTGAGAGAAAAGTATCGAGAGCTTAGCAGCTCAAAGCTACAACTTGAAAGGGAAAATGAATCTCTGAATAGGTAAACAGCAATTCAACACTAACAGTGTGAGGAGTAAGAATTCACTACCAACAATGTCAAATGCCTCGTATGTCCTCTTTCATTTAATCTTTATCGTTTCATTATAGCGAGTGTTCGAAGCGCAAGAAGGATTTCAATAATAGTCAAGCGGAACTCGAAGACCTACGTAACTCGATCAGAACGAAAGAGAGCGAATGGCGATTAGAGAAAACTTCACTCGAGGTGCGTAAGTTCCACATATATTGGCTATTACAGTTAAAGTGTTATTTCTTCGATTTACAATTCTAGAATCAGATTCGCGAGAGCCAGCTACCGAACAAACTTATTGTAAATGAACTGAACAATGATATCAATACGATAAAGAAGGAAAATTCCACTCTGCTGGAACGGTTGGAAGATACGAGGAAAATAGTAAGCGATACAACAGGATATCCATAATCCCTAGATTCATTAAGAATTTGCCTCTCTATTGCAAAAAAAAAATTCGCAGAACGACGATCTCTCTGCAAAATTGAAAGATTACGAAGCGGTGTCCAAGATTCATCAAGTATTGACACCCGACACGACGGCACTGGAATCAGAGATTCGTAAATTGAAGAATGCCCTGACGAACACGGAAAAGGCGAAGAAGGCGGACCTGGCGCAGTGTAAAATGCGCTACGAGCATAGAATCACGGCGATCAACGACGAAATCCAGACGATTCAGAACCAATTGTCACGTTACAAACGAGAACGCGACACTTACAAACACATGTTGGAGGGTGCGCAAAAAACGATAGGAGAGCTGAAGTCTGCGAGACAAGGCAGGCTATCCAGTGCATCTTCCGGAAAGTCAGACGAGGTTTGCAATAAGAAGAAAATCTAAGTAAAATTCAGCGCGAGTAATATCAATCGTATTATCGATCTATTATTGGGAAGATGATAGAAATATTTTGTTATCGACAGGACGAAGAATCGTCGGGTGCCAATATATTGGTACTAGAAAAAGAGATCAGTTCTATGGAAGATGAGCTTTCTGAAACGAGGCTCGAAGCTTCCAGGCTGAAAGCCGAATTGGTTTCGGAAAAATCCGCCAGTCACGTCAAAGTCTCCGAGCTGCAATCTCGAATCAACGAGGTAATTGGAAATGATAAATTGCCAAAGAGATCCTCACTATTTGACGCGCTTTATGATTGCAGCTGGAGGAGGAACGATTGCTCACCAGCGGTCGTTCGAAAATCCCAGGACTGAAGGTGCGAATGGAACTAGCTTGGCAAAAAGAGAGAGAAGAACATCAAAGACTACTCCAAGAAACGGCAACGTTAGCGAGGGATTTGCGACAAACGTTATTCGAGGTATCTAACTTGCGTTAAAAGACGAACCGGCAGATGATTCCGCAAATGTTATATACTTACAGATAGAAAGAGAGCGCAGCAAAGAACGGCTTGAGAATAAAAGAAGACAAGATCAGTTGAAGAAAGTATTCGACGAAGAGAAAGAAGAGAATAAGAAGAAATTATCGGAGGTGATTGAGATATTGCCGAATAAAAAATATTTGCATGAAAATAATTAAAGAAAAGAAATATATGTCGCTTCCTCAAATATAATCGATTCCAGTTGCAATGCGATTTACTCGAGCTTAGAGACGCGCACGCGAAGTTAAGAACGAGCAATGAGAAAATGAGGCGCGAAAAAGAGCGGCACGAGAAGGAGAGGCAGGAACTCAAAGATGTGATATTGAACAAATGCAAATTGGAGCAGACCGAGCTGCGAAACATCAACATACTTATGCAACAGGTTCAGGACCTACTGCAACTTTTCCCCGAATTGAACACTGTAACGGAAAACGGGACGCCCGACGTTTACACGCCGACTCCGCCGAGACGAATAAAGGTTTTCACACCTTTTCACAGTAGACCTTCTTCCTAACAGTTATACGATATATATATATATATAATAATGTCTTTGTAGGGACCAAAGTCAAGAGAGTCATCGCCAATGTTGGAAACGAAGAGTGACGTAAAAGGTACAAAAAATAAATCAGCTTGAATTTTCCGCACAGACCAACGAAAATATATTTACAGCTGTAACGCCAATACTCGGAGAAAGGACGGAAAAGTTAGAATACACCGTTAGAAAATTAATGGACGTGGCGAAGGAACTCAAGGAGTCGAAGAAAACGGCGGACGAGGCGAATGCCACACGACTGAAGAAGCTGGGAAAGAGGTGAGGAGTTAATGTAATTTGATGTCTCGCCGACTATCGGCGTGAGAAACGTTATATTGTTGCTGTGATCTAGATCGACGTCGGTTGAGAGCGATCCAGGGAAAGGAGTAGCCTTGAATCGTAGTAAGCCGCGTTTAAAGAGGAAGAGTCTCTCCTTGGAGCAAACGACTGGGCGCCAAGAGGTGAGCGCTTCGTAGAATCGTATCGTCAATCTTGAGATTGAGAAGGCCAATTAATTTCGGGGGATTTGCACGCCCTTGCGACGATAATCACGTCCTTTTGCAGTCCCCAGCTATTTGGGGCACCGACAGCAACATGTCGAGCATGCAATCGTTGGAGGAATCGGAAGCAGGGTCTCGCCGGCAAAGGGATTCCAGCGTAGACAGGTATCATCGTAAAATCGCTGATACGCCGACGAATTGACGACGAAGCAATTAACAATTTTTATGTTCAGCCGTCTCTCCGGAGGATCGACGAAGAGCGAGATGTTGGAACGCGATAAGAAGTACGGCAAGGGGATAATACGGAAATTAACGCACAAATTGACGAAATCGTCCAGCGTCGACGATCCGAACATGACTGACTATTCCCTTCAGGCAAGAGAAGGAATATTCAAAAATCTTTCTACCGTAACGAGATATCCGTTAATATGGCCGTTAATGCTTATTGCAGACTTCCGGTTCTGAAACGAGCATCAACGAAAGCAGCAAGTTAGAGAAGAAGAATTTAAAGAAGAAGTTGACGGCCATGTTCAAAAGAGGTTCAAGAAGCAGCAGGTATATCGGAACAAATTGAATTATCAATTGGCCATAGTTGTGCAAGAAGGATTCCCACCAATCCTTGTGAAGTGCGTTTCGAAAAAGATTTGATTTAAAAAGTATAAACAGCAACTTCACAATCGTTTAAGAAGTCAAGCATTTCTTCTCTTTAAGAGTATTCATTAACAAGCGTTAAGAAATGGGTAAGAACGATGCAGCGCTGGTAGAAAATGACGCGATAGAAGGTAAAAGCTGTTTTTTTTTTTTTTTTTTTTAAGAAAATCTCGGAAATCATTTAATTTTGTGATTTTTCTTGCATAAGTATGGCCAACAACAGCATGAACACAACATAGCGAAACAAATTATTCATAAATATACATAAAGAATGTAAGAGAAGCACCGGTAATTCTTCAACGATGCTGTGATGACTTTACAGTTTAGACAAAAAGACTGGGAATTCCAGCAGGCCTACTTCGAGAAACTCCATGACATCGGGCTAATTCCGCGCAATCTCTCCTTCCAAGGGCTGGACGCTTCGACCTCTATTTGACGATTACTATTTTCCAAGAGTGTAGCATTGTATTCGACGACGGGAGGGCTCAAATTCTTGTTAGACTTAGACAGTACGATGCAATTTTCACGACGAGTAGAAGCGACACGTGTGTGTTCTTGTATGTCGATAGCGCGAGTTATCCTTAAACCAGAATATCTGTATCGTCATGATGTCCGATAGAAAAATAGGTCTCGTGTTGACGCATTCGCTTTACGCTGTTTTTTTTCTCTCTTCTTCTTTTTTTTTTTTACGCGGGTGTGAGTCTACGCGATGGTTCTCGCCGCTGGGATCTGCGCCGATCGTATGCGAGCTGTAATACAGACAATTTTTGGAAAAATATAATATTTCACCAACTATCCGCAAATCTTTCGTTCATTTAACATCAGCAGCAACTCGCTGGCATAAATGCGCAGGAAGGAAAAACTGCATCGATCACATTCATCATTTATTAGAAGAATAATCGATCGTGACTGAACGATTTACTTACATCTTAAAGGACCAGAGCTAATACTTGATCGTTTGGAGCGAAAGAGAATTATTACATCCATCACGTCCTTAAAGGAGTCAGTTTGCGAGAAAGAAGGTCGTGTATATACAGTTACACTGGCAAATTTGTTTCTAAATCACCGAGATTAGACGAGGTATCAACGTCTCGAGCGTTTCTCCTTCCTCGACTTCTTCCTGTGCCTTCTGTGGTGCCTGTGCTTCTTCTTCTCTTTCTTCGCCTTATCGCGCTCCACCCACTCGCCGACGAGCTTCTTCGAGTCGTCGCTCGTGCTTCTCGACACTACGACGCTGCGGAACACCGGCATCGCGTCATCCTCGGCTTCGTTCGTCGCGCCGCCCTCTTGCTTCAACAACCTCTGCGGTAACACCGGACCGTACATGTCCGGCAGCTGTATCGCAGCTTCCGTCGCGCCGCTGCAATCCGCGAGTTGACGATCGTCCGAACTGGTCTTAGCGGCGCATGCTTTCGGCTGCGCCACCAGACTGTCGAGATCCAGCTTCGCGAAGATACCTCGCGGCGGCGACGTGTTCCGCTGCGAGTTCATCTCCTTCGGGTCTTTCCCGATCAGGATCGACTTGACCACCTCGACGACGTTCTCCTCCACCTCGCTGTCGGAATCCTCGCTGCTGCTACTGAGAAAGATCGCCTTGAACAGGTCCTTCTTCTCTTCCGATCGGGCGACTTCGGAACTTTTCTCCTCGAAACTTTTATCAGCCGCTTCATCCTGTTGGACGGGAAGAGTTGAAGAAGCGCTCTGAAGAGCGCCTTTGCCGAAGACTTTCTCGTAGGAAGCCTCGAAGATCTTGAATTTCTCGGAAACGACTTCCGAAGGTTGATAGACATTAGACGGGATACCGGCTTCGCTCACCTCTTCCGTGGCTTTCGTGAATTTAGACGAGTCGCACCAGTCCAGAGAATCGAAAACGGAGAATTTTGTCGTCTTCGTCGCGACTTGGGCGCAGCCGACTTTCGGCTCGGGGATGTTGAATCTCTTGCATACGACACTCGCCGGCTTCCATTCGCTCCGTTCCCGGGTGAGCTTGCCGAACATCTTCATCTTGACCGCTTGCTTCTTATCATCGTCTGGTTCCACCTTGCGATCGGCGAACTCGTTCGACCGCTCGAGCTCGGCCGCTTGCTCGAACTCCGTGCGTTCCTGTTCTCTCTCCCAGTCGGTCATGGAGAGCGGCTGAATGCTCTCGAGCTTGTTCGGCTCATTGCTCTTCAGGAAGGTGAGATATTGCTCGAATCGTCTCTGCTTGTCCGGGTCAAACAGGAACAATTTCCTCTTATCCGACGCGTCCGTGCTCGATGACGCGAAATCTTCCAGCTTCTTCAAGCTGCCCGTGTTATCCTTTCCGATGACGCCGCCTTTCACGAAGCTTTCGACCTTCAACTTGTCCAACCACGAACCGCTCGTTTGTCGGGCCTCCTCGGTCTGTTGCAACGTTTTCGAGATAATGCTCGAGGCGACGGATGACGGCTTCTTCGAGCGATCGTCCGGCTCTTGGAGAATCCGCGCTCTCTCCACGGCGTTCAGCTCCCTGCGTTTGCCGTTTGCCGCGATCGGCGGGTAGAATCTGCTCATCCTGACGGCGTGCACCGGTGCGAAGTCTTTCGGCAATTCCGGTGGCTTGAAGACCTTCTTGCACTCGAGCCTCTCCTTCGCGCGGACGAAACCGTCGGCTTGCGAGCCACTCGGGCCGTCGTCCTGGGACCATCTCGTCTTCGTCTTGCGCTCAGGACCCAAGGCGAAGTCGTACCGCGACATATCTTCTCGTTCGTATATGTCCTCGTCGTCAGCCTCGAACGCGCCGACTCCGAACGCCTGGCCGTGTATCGACAGCTTCTTGTTCCTGTCTTGAACGCAAAACGCCGGGGTTTCGAACAGATTGATGTGGCTGGAGAGAACTTTCCGTCTGTCCAGACCCGAGTAGCCGATGCCGAAGTAATTGTCCTTTGGTTTGCACCTGAACGGCTCGTAATCGTCGGGGGCGAAGGTGACGGAATCGTCGTCAGAATCCTCGGAATTGCTCACCGTTACTACCTCACGATTCGCCAACTTCTCATTACGTTGTTTCATCCTGCGCTTCTCTCTCTTGGTTAGCCTAGAGCCCACACCTTGACCAGGCTTCCAGCCCATCTTCTTCAGCAGGACAATCCCAACTGTTTCTCTGTGTTTTCGACGATACTAATATAGTTTCAGTTGTATGTAATGTAATACTAATTAACCCTCCGCTAGTCGCAATATCCAGTAGATATCATCTTAATATTGATCAGTCTTTTTATATGCCACTTAGTGTTTGGCTATTCTTCCAAGGAACGGAGGAAAATAATGATCTCTAAGATACATTGTAACAATTTATGGATGAAGAATATTGCGACTAACATCTAATTCCACTAACTTGACGGGTTTAAGAAGTTCCTTCAAGACTGGAGTGCCGGGGATGGGCCCGCTATTGTCCTGGCTGATCCTCTCCCTCTTCTTTCCTTTCTGTCCATGATCGGCGTAATCACTGGTAGCTCGGATTCCTTTTGGAGCTATCCCAAAGAGATCCGTATCTTCCTCATCCATAAAGTCTTCCGGCCGTTGAGTGATGTTGCCCGCCTTGCTGCTCCTGGAAGACTTGAACTGCTGTGGCCTCCAGCCATCGCGAGTACCGACGGTGTTGAAGTATCCAGCTGAGAAACCACCTGTAAAGGCTCCGTGAAATCTGCGTCTACCTTGGGCATCACAGGCATATTGATCCTCGACCGTAACGGGTTTCTTGCGTGGAATGTTCTCTGAAAAATACGATGTAACGAATAAAACAGTATATATGTGATCATATGACACGCACCTTCGTCTAAGGGATCAAGAGCCACGCCGAATGTCACGTAATTGTCATCTGACGAATCGGACATTGTTCCAATTCTCAATATTTCATTCTCAACATTCCGTTGTGATCCAAACACGATCGAATTCTTCCAAGACGGCGCACCCTGAGGTGCGTTTGAGGTTAGGTGCGGGAATTCACAAGATTTAACAGACGGCCCTGGGAAACGTTAGTGGCCGTTCACTCGTCGCGATAATTCGCCGCCGGTGATAACGATGTGGTTAACGATTTCATCTTTCTTCTTTATTTTCCCTATTTAATTTAAATTTAACTATTTTGCGATCTTTTCTTCCGGTAAATGTATCAGAAAAAGGCTGAGGCTAGAGAACGTGACGCGAGTGGGTAAAGCAGAAAATCCACGAATTCGAGTGTCCGACGATACCGCCAAAAGCAAGCCTCGGAGTCTCTTATTTCAATAATTTTATCTCGACTGAAAATCACCAGACGATTCTCACATCGCTGCTAACGTTCATAAAAATATTTAAAACACACAAGATATGATTTGACACCCTGTATATTTGCCGGAAACTCTTCTAAGCCAATTTGAGGAGGTCTTCTTACTTCGGAAGCACTGCCTTTTTATCGATCAGTATTTAATCTTTCCAAAATAAATGTATGTTTAAACACATCAATATGTGACAACCATCGTTGGATCATCGTTCGATCACGAATAAATGAGTTGGCGATGAGCGCCGTATGTGGTGATACGTCGTACATATGCAGCTCGCTTCAGAAGCGCGTGCCGATTCGGGTGCAATGGCGATGTTAAATTCATTTTACTTGATGCGAAGCAAACTGTCGACGGCCGGTAAGTGAATTCTAATCATTTTCTCACATTCACGTCCGCTGAGAGACCACGTCTCCGTAGTTGCGCGTACGAGCCGTTCTCATACCGCTTATCGATCACGAGCTTTTTCGCATCAACAAATTTCCAAGTTGTAGAAAGTTTCTCTGAGGATTTAGACGGGAGGACGAAAATGCACGTCCCGAGAAGTGACATCGCATATCTGCGAAGGAAAATCGAGGAAAAGAAAGACGATCGCTTCTCTCGTTTTTAAATTTCACTCGGGAGTGTCCTCGGTAGCGAGAGTGGTGGGATACCAGCGGCCAAAGTTCTTTGCATCACCGTCCGGTGCAACGTGTGCTTCATCCTAACCTCAACCTTGGAAAGGAAAAGAACACAGAGAAACAGTTACGTGCGCGATACATATGTTTTCATGGTAATTTGAAAATGTCGGAGACATTCCTCACGCATTTCATCAAACTCCTCGAAGGTTGCAAGACCGAGAAAATTGTTGAACTGTTCGCAGCAGAGAAGAGTACCACTCAAGATGCTCTGAATGTGATTGTGCGCATCACCAGTGACTACCTTACGGATTCGAACTCACGGTCTGATCTATTTGAATGTTGTAAAGCTGTATTGAACAACATAGCGGAGACATGTGACCCTATCGAGACTACATTGGAGTTCTTGCAGCACATGGAATGTTTGGACAACGACGTCAAGTTCTGTGCCCTCTTGGGGTCATTGGGTACGTGTATAATAAGAGGAAAGCATACAACCAGTATCGTCGAATGGTCGGTCAGCACGATCAAGTCGTACGTTGAAGATTTACCTGGTGAGGTCGAGCAAGACAAAGTCAGTCGCAGGATCATAAATGTATTAGAAAGAATCACATCATTCTTGGAACCATTGGCGGAAGAGGCGGCAAAGATGAATTTTGAAGATGCCTGTCTGTTCGGGGATTATTTTCTGAGTCTCCTTATCACATTGTGCGGAAGACCTTTTTGCTATTTGAGCAAAAGCATCGTCGAGACAGTTACGTACAAAAAACTCTTAGAAAAGATCGTGACGTTGGCAGTTAGTTTCACCGGGGATATATTGTATTTTCTGAATATAGTTAGCAATCGTTGTAGGAACATCGTCGGTGACAGATCGTATCAAGATGGAAATACCGAGGACTGCATACGCGGTATGCTGTTTGAGTTAAGCGATAATGTGTCGGACTTGGCCTATGCTAATTTTTATTACCACGTAATCACCGAAGAGGCGTTCTGGAAGAACGCACCACAGGTTTACAGACCCCGCTACCTTCTCGAGACGTGTTCGTATCTTTTCAAAATACTGCTCGGTAAGAAGCAGGAGATTTTAGTCTCGAACGGATTGGTCTTCATGGAGAATGTTGTGAAGCGTATTCGTCCTTGCTCCGTGCCTCTATACGCGTTGGAATTGAAGATATATGAGGATTTGTTTCAGCTGATCATCAACGTAATGGTTTATCGTAACATCGACACAGACCGTAAGAAGGCGGTGCGCATTTTCCAAGAATACATCGGGATATTTAACATGGAGGCCAGATATTCGGTGATCTCGCATTTGTACGACACCGTGAGTGAGCATTCCGGTGTGCTGAGCTTGATCACGGGTATGTTCAAAGCCTCCATCGTCGAGTGCCTCGACTCGGCCCCTCGGAATCCCCATTTTCTCGGCAGAAATCTGCAACTGATGTTGAGGAAAATTTGCAACTTGCCACACGGCAGTTTGTCGGATCTGGTGGAGATATCGGACGAGGTGATAACGGCGCTGAACTTGTTGCGGTTCTTGCTCATCCGAGATAAGCTGAACGAGACCGGCGTCTGGAACATGAGGGACACCATCCGAAGTGGCTATCTGAAGCCGCTGAGAGAAGGGATAGATCTGTGCAAGACGCATTGGAAGGTGAAGGCGATGGACTTGGAGCGACAGAGGAAAAACGACGACGACGACATGGAGGTGACGTTGACCGTCGGCGGTGAACAGTTGCCGGTCATGCCAGTTGCGGATAAAATTCTGTTCTGCGATCAGGCGATAAATGGACTGGACATGATGGAAAGCATTCTTGTCCGAGTCAACGAATGCATGGATGGAATCGAACAAGCGCGAGCAAATGTGTTATCTGAGTAGTAGAAACGATTGTGCCTTACTGATAATGTGTTGTAAAACTGTATGGTAAAACGTCGAATGTATGTGATTGAGCGGGGGAGACCTTTTCTCGTAAAATTGTGTCTGATAAAATGAATACTCAATAAAAGGTTCCTCCCCTTATCTTTCTTCATCTGTTATGCGACAAAAGTTCACGGGTGATTAATCTTCCCGTTATATCTATTCGCTTCTCCGATACACACATGTATAGATAACTTTAAAAGTAGATTGATTGATTTTACTAGGTTTTAGACGTTTATGGACTTCTAGGGCTTTGCTGGCCGATCAGTTTGAAAATGATACTAAGAAAAAAGCGGAATCGCAACAAACCGAGGAGAACGACGAGGAGTACGAGAGAAGCATCAAGACGAAGATACTCGACGTGTCCCTGAAATATGTTTCCGGCTTGGGCTGGAGCAAACAAGCCATCAGCGCTGGTAATTATCTTCCTCTCTGTACACGCTGTCCCAACGAATTTATTTTCCAACGAAGAAATGCACACTTCAGCTTACGTACCGAGAAGGTTTGCAATTAAAATTTAATATATAAGTATTACACGTCTAATGCTTTCCTCATTATTTCTATCCTATTTTTCACAGTCTCTCTGATCACTTATTTACTCTCAACTATTTTCTACATTAGAGCTAAAAAACTTTCTACCTTATTTTTCTACTTCTTTTCCCTCTCTCTCTCTCTCTCTCTCCCCATAACTTCTTCAATATATTTCCATTAACTATATCTAACCATAGTCTTCTCACATAATTTGTCATCAACTAATGTTCAAACTATCCGCTTGCAATAATTTACACTTTCCAAGTAATGCGCTCCCTCCGACGTGACGAAGAAATAAGAAACGATGATGCCGTAGGTGCCGAGTCGATTGGATATCCAGGTGTGACCCATGGACTGTTCCCGAACGGCGGTGCGGCTCTGGTCCAACACTTCTACTCCTTGTGCAATCGCAAGTTGAACGAAATACTGAAGGAAGAGGCGCTGGCAATTCAAGACGACCCGTCGAAGCCGCGAAAGACACCGGAACAGCAGGTTCGCGATGCGGTGGAGACACGGCTGAGGATGCTGACGCCATACGTGAAAACGTGGCCGCAAGCGATAGCGATCATGGCTCTGCCGCCGAACATGCCGACCGCGTTGGCGAATCTGCTGACTCTGGTCGACGATATCTGCTACTATGCCGGCGATAGATCCGTCGACGTAAGTCGCTGATATTCGAATCGAACGACCGATTCGTTGGCAAAGCTAAAGGCTTTTACCTTCTGTTCGACCAGTTCAACTGGTACTCCAGGAGAATGATGTTGGCGGCCATCTACAAAACTACTGAATTGTACATGCTGCAAGACACTAGCGAGGACCACAAGGAGACCTGGCTGTTTTTAGACAGACGAATAAAGGACGCCTTACAAATCTACAAGATGTTGCCCAGTACGGCCGACATGCCAGATCAGAATCGCGCGACGGAAACAGCCACTGCAGTTTTCATAACGGTATATAAATAAAACACTTCTTTCTTTCCGCGTCTATGTAATTATTTTTCTATTCTAGGCACGCAATATACTCGGATTGAATTGGAATAGATAAACGGCAGATGTATTTACCTCGTAAATGCATTCTAGAGAACACACGGCAATGTATTTAGGGGATGGCAAAAGTATATAGATGTTTATAGAAAGAGAATTAAAATTTTTCCTGATAAGAAAAGCTTTTTCTACTTGAGTGTACCCGACCTCATCGTCCGTAGAAATCAGCGTCGAAAAGGGAGAAAAAGAGATATCAGGAATGCAGTTTTATGCAATATATATATATATATATTTTTTTTTTTTTTTTAACAAAAACCTGTACAGTAGAATAGGTTCCGACGAATCTAAACTATACATCCTCATGTAAAATATATAAATCGTCGATAGCGCAGCTAATAACGTTCAACAGTCGACTAAGAAATTTCTGCTTACCCTGCAATATTGTCACAATGTTCGTCGTGTAAAAAACTCACAGGCGGGAGGTCCGCGCATGATAACTCATCGTGATTTAGCACGGGATTACCTCTAACTTACGCTAAATATATCTCTTTTTGATTCGATAAAAATGACACGTGTGTATAACAATTCGCTGGGAAAATAGACAAACGCGATATTCGTGTCTCACGACGACTTCAACGACGATATGTCGCGAATATAAGTCGGATAAAAATATCTGTAGGCCAGTACAATGTCGCGTTGGTAGCTGCCACCAAGCAGTCAGTTTCCGATACTCATTAGAACGGCACTTGATAAAAATAAATTCGTCCTTTCCGTCCATCTTATCCATTAAGTCCAATAATGCGGCTCTAAAAGATACGACTTTACAGTTTCCGGCAGGAGCAACTTGTGTATGTTATCCAGACTAGTGTTCTGACGAATGATGAAGCGGCATAGGTACTGCAGACTCTTTACTTGCGTGAACCTGCTCACGGGTTTCGTCAATCTAACCGGGAACGACGGATATCCGGGATACCGTGGCCTCGAATAACAAAACACAGCCGACTGACTGAAGTTCATCGAGTGATTAATCAAAGCGGCCACCGAAGTGAAGCCCTCGTTCTCGCGTTGGTTGCACAGTGAGAACAGACCGCCGCTGTGTTCCATACGCGTGTGCAACATCTTTCCGGACGACTTGAAGCTGAGCGTCAGGACGTACCTGTGGACGTGTAATTGCACCGAGATATCCACACAAATTCTTTTCTTTTTTTATTCGGATTATCACCCACCTGTCGTCGGATGAGTCACGAACCAAGAACGCACCGTCGGGCTCGGACAGGAGCTTGGTATCGGCTTGATCCGCCGATATGGGACCCCAATACCAACCGTACTTGCTCAAATTGAGCAGCTCCTCTGCGAGACTCGCTTTAGCCTTACTCTCGTCGCTTAATGTTTCGACGCAAGGAACATCCGTCGATATTGCACTAGGAACTTCAGCTGCTGCATCGGAACGGCTAGGTTGCGCTATTATTGCATCACTGATCTCACAAGTTGCTACGTCTTGCTGTTCCGCAGGAAAATCCGTCTCGCACGATCGTCCGTTTAATAAGACCTCCCCCTGTTGGCTGCTTGAGCGTTCTTGTTCCTGACAAGAATTATTCAGTTCTACAATAGGATCAACTATGGATGCAACGACATCCTGATTTGTAACGTAAAAAAAGCTGGATGTCTCCGCGTCTTTGTCCTGAAAAGAAACAACAAAGATAGAGAATTGTTCCAGGAAGTAAACGAAGGAAGATCAGAGAGAAGAGAATAGACTGAGACTATTCTGGATATATAAAAAATGCCTTTCTGATTCTCTCTCACTGAAACAACGAGGCCTGTTTTTCATCCGGTTTAACAATCGTACAACTTTTGCATCCAATTGGTATAAAAATATACTCCAATTAAATACAAAACCAGATTAACATTGTCACGTGACAACATTCATCCAGTTTCATACAGACAACCGTAGTTAGTGAGCTCTTACGTTTAATTCGAATCTATTTTTAGATCTAAAAGAATATACAGTTCAATCAACCACGATTATTATTATTAAACCAGATTAATGCTGCCATAATAAATGTTGTAAGAAAGCCAGAATCAAATGACCAGATTAACTGTACCTTTTGCTTGAACCTGCACAGATTCTTAGTCTGCAAGTAGTTCTTGATATTCCTGAAGAAGGATACCCTGCCGTTGGTCTTAAACTTATGCTCCACCTGGGAGATATCGTTCGTCACGTCGACGTCGTCCTCCTTCTTGCACTCTTGCCGAGGGTGGGTCCCCCGTGGTGACTCACGTCGCCAGACAAAGGTCGCTAACCTGTCGCTTATTGCACGCCGTGATTTTTGTCGCGCGCAACCTCGCTCCGCGGCTGTGGAATTCGCGGCCGCCTCGTCCGTGTTCTGATCTAGCATGTTCCGACGTGGTTACCTCAAAACGAATCCCGCGTAATTATCGCACCTGCTGCTGTGTCACCTGCATGCGCCATCTACTCCCGTACGAATGACCTGCAGCGTAAACAACGGTATCGGTGCTCCCGGAATTATCTCAACAATTGCATCACGCGGACTGTCAAAACTCGTCACGTCAGGCGCATCAGTGGGAGATGTCGCTCTTTTTTGCAAATTAACAGCGGTACCCGGAGCGTCCGACAGAGTGCACTTCATACCAATCTGTGGAAAATATGTCGGACACCCTTGAATATTATTTTCAAGAAGTTTAGCTATAATAAACAAGCTTGTCCTTCACAGCTGCGTTTTATATTTTTTCAAAGGAAAAAAATATGTCGGACAATATAGATTTTCGAGGATGGATATAAATACGATAAAGTAGGCACAGCTCTTGTCGCTCATTATATTTGTTTCATCGCCTAAGTTTTGACGGTAACAAAGATATTTTCTCGTCAACGAATTTTAGTCTGGTGCGTATTTAGTATTACACCAATTGACATTTTTCTCCATGTAATTAGCTCAATGGCACATGCTTATGTGAGTAGTAGCACCGACACACACACACACACACACATAATATGCTCTTATATAACATTGCGACGTTTATATTTTCTGTAGTTAATCTTAAAGATGTTCCAATGAGTCATATTGGTGAACATTTTGACTTTGTACGACGTTTGTTCGTGAAAAATCTTTGACAAGACTCTAACTGAACTGAAACCGATATATCAGAACAATTTTATAATTAACTTTTTTCTCTTTAAGTTTGAGTTAATTTTGCAACAGTAATAATACCGTTTGGGATCGATAATGTTCGTGAAAAAATGTCAATGTGCATCGCTTCTAACGGTTCGGTGTGTTTTCTTAATGTTTTCTTAATGTGTTTTCTTAAATGTTAAAAAAAAATATGTCAAACAAGTTGTCGAAAGAAATGAATCTTCGCTTGATTGTGAAAGACAATAATATATATAATAACGGAACGATTTTCATTTCGAGTAAGACGCTGATTCAAGTAGCAAGGTAATGTTAAATGACGTCTCTAACATCATTAAAACGTCATTTAACATCATCTTGCTACTTTGGAAGAATTCGTGATATCCAAATCATTTTTGATTAGGTTCGTTATCATGTGTCTGGAATCTTAAATTAAAACGCTTTGTGATTGATGACAAACCCGGGAGAAAATTTTCCATATATAATTAGATGTAATTATACATATTTATACATAATTAGTTATACATAAGGCATCACATATAAAATATATACGTATAAAGATATAAGAGATTATATAAGAGAAATTTTTTCCCGTTGTATAATTAAAAAAAGGTGAAGAAAAAATTTAAGCAAAGATTTAGGACATGGAATATTGTGTTAAAATTACAAGTGAACCATGTTGTTAAAGCCCTATCGATCTCTTTATTGGCTACGTTCCGACGCTCACTACTAATAAAGAAAAATCTATGGTATACGTAAACTATGGATTTTTCACACTAGCAGTGAATTTCAAAACATGATTATTGTAATGGTTGATTAGGGTTTCGTAAGAATGACATAGTATAATCTCTAGAAGGTAACATCAACAAATTACTTGAGAAATTTTCGTTACGAATTATCGTTATCAGCATGTTTTGTCATGAAGTCTATCTCAGACATGAGAGATGTACACGTCGTGAAAAGAAAAGATCAGATATCCTTGCAACTTTCGGTAATTGAAATCTATCGTAAACTCGTCGAAAGGCTTTGTGACAGGACAGCAAATAACAATAAACAATTTAATCATAAGCGGGAGACCAGTCGATTTTGCCAGTGTAAAAATGGTGTTATGTAATCGATCGGAACGTTCGATCCCCGCAGAAATGTGCTTTCTAATAGGTCCTCTTTATTTATAGGCACGCGGGCACACAACGACGTCGTGCATCGCTGGAATGTTTCTGTCGACGATGTCGTCGTCCGCAAGTACAAACCAGGTTAATTACGATCCTGTTGAAGAAAAAAGCAGGCAGGAATCCATGTAGGAAATCTATGAATTCCACGATTGTTCCTAGGGATTTGCAGAAATCCAGGCAGGAATCTATATGAATTTTCACCAATTATATGGATTTCTATTCCACACTGAGAGAAATTATAGTTATTTTCGGTGTTGTTTTATAGCTTTAACCACAAAAATAACAGCATGCGTTAAGAAAAATCAGATGGGAATCCATATAGGAAATTTATATGGAATCCTTCAATTGTCTTTGGGCGTGAAAAGCATAGATAGGAATCCATGTAGAATGGACTTTTATTATCCTATATGGATCGACATGAGTTCTATTGGATTTCCATGTGAATCCACCTAGAAATTGTCAACGGGAGGCTAATCGGTTTCTTATCGCGGCGAACATTGAATCAAGATTAATTCGGCTCGTCCGGCGTTCACGGCGTTCATTTCGAACGTAGAAAATTGTTCCACTGAAATATATTCACACTATTTCGTAACTGTCTACCTATCGGATGTGTCGTTGGGCAGCTTTATATCTACATATTCCCAAGCCGACGCACCCCAGGAAGAAAAAGTGAAACCGATCCAGCTTTAGGGCACACGCCTCTCTCGTACGCTATCTTTAGAGAGAGATGGGTTGCTCGAAATATCTATCTGTCTCTTCCAATATACTTATATTTCACCTGATAAGCGGGAAACATGAAGTAAATTCGTCGAAACATTGATTTAATACTTTGTAGATATTTTAAAACTGTTCCGGAATATAAAAAACCTTGGGCGGGAAGATTATTTTTAACGTTTGGATCACAAATATTGTTGCATACAACATCATGTTATCGCATGCGTTGCGATTTAACCATGAGCTGAACGAAACTGTCGCGTTTGCCGCGCGCATGCGCGGAGTCGATAGTGTGCACTTCGATAATCGCAATCTCGTCAGTCTCTCCGGCGTCTGTTAGATCGAGCGTACGTTGCATCATCGGCGGTGGCTCTACGCGGGAACGATCGGTTTTGTTTACCAACGGCGCGACAGACGGGCGGAGAGGAGAGGCGCGACGACGGTTAGCGGTGGCCGGACCGCGTGGTAGGAGGCTGCCGCGATTCAATTTCAGTCGAAGCGCGTCAGGCAGACCGAGCGAGCGATCGTCGGTGAGAGAACCAGTCGGGTGCTCTCCTTTGCAGTCCCCGGTAAGGAGAGACAGAGAAGAGAGAGCATATTCAGTCCGAATCTGCTTTCGTATATATATATATACACACACGCGAGTCCTCTTCGTCCTCTCCCCACCAGCGCGCGCTGTAAGGGTTAGCACGTTCGTGAGTGTGCTCCAGTCGGTGTTTACGTCGCGCGCGTGTCTTTCTTTTCGTCGATCGCCCGGAGGCTTTTCGTTACCGAGAGAGGTGCCGCCCGTGATTTTGGCGGGCTCGGACCGGCGAAGCAGCCGATGGCGGCGGATGGACGGAGAAGTGGCGAATAACGTCGCGCAACAAAAGTTCGCGGCATGGATTTTCCCGCGGTTCGTGCGATCACGTGACTAGAACGACGACACCAAGGACGACGAAGGGACAGTGGGCTCCACGTCGCCATGAGCGAGGTCTGTTGACAGCACCGTGTCGTTTGCGAGAATGGAATTCGGCGGCTACAAGGGCACCGGGCCCCGCGTCAGGGTGCGCCGACGTGCGGAATTGGGCAGACGGCTCACCAGGAGGTTGTCCCTCGTCGCGAAGATGCCGGCCGCGATCCTCAGCAGAGCGAACCCGCCGGAACCGAGACCGGTCGAGATCACTGCGATCGCACCTGACAAGACGCAGCTCACGGTGAGTGATCGACTTGTATAAATTCTTTGTGTTTTAACCCCGTTGAACAATTCCCAAGTGGAATACATTTCTAAAAGAAGTCTCTATCTAAAAATTAATAGGATCTCTTCCACAAAGTTTTTGGTAACATTTATCCGAGAGGTAGCTCCAGACCAATCGATACCTTATTATAGATTGTCTAATATTTGTTGAGTGAATCTTACCGAGAAGGTTAGTTCTTTGGTCAAGTCGATCAGTTGCGAAGTTGACGATAAACGTGGTAAAAAGTGGCGATAAGAAAGATTGTATCGACGGATAAACCGCCGCGGATCATGTTTTTCGACATTACGTCTTGCACTGAGGAATATTCCACTCTAAATATGCATAGTCTGACTGCATTTGACAATTGATGTTAGTATTACTAATTAATAACGATGAATTGCGTATAAAAATTATATGATCGGGCTGGTAACATACACGAGATTTAATACACTCGACTAACGAGTATCTAAAAAAACTTAGTTTGTGTAATTGATTTTCTGTTTTTAGGAACGAAAATTCGGTTGTAAGAAGAGAAGAATTTTTGACATTTTTATTTAAAATTGATTTCAAACACTCTAAATAATTGTTGTCACAGTTGAATTTCTGCACAGCTAAATGTTCAAATGAATGTTTTTGCTCGTGATAACTAACAGTAAGTTATTGTTTCTCCTCACTGAGTTTTCGTTTAGTACCTATTGTGTTGCACGAACTGAGTTTTTTATGCATATATATAGAGTAGTGATTATATAGTATAGTACACTGAGAGAAATATTTTCGGCTTCGACTTCCTATCACAGTTTTAATCACAAAAATAGTAGGGTAGGGCATATAAGGGTTGTTATCATTGACGCTATAATAACACTCGAAAAAATCTTTTTCCCCTGACTTTAATTTTTTTACTATGTGATGATAATAGTTACAAATGTTTGTCTCTTAGATGTGTGAATTATTCTTCGCAAGGTATTCTACTTCGAAAGATATACAGATAAACAAAACAATTGTTATACTCTATTTTATTACGAGATATTGTGATAGGATGAGAAGGATGATTTGCATTTCTATCTGAATTTCGTCAGTAAATTAATTAATCAAAGTGGATATTACGAAATATGACTCATTTTTGTGACGTACACCTCAATTTTATCATCTTTTACAATCTCCTATAACTTTTGATTTTATTTAATCTTTGACTATCTTTGAACCAAATCTCATTCCATCGCTTATATCTGCCGTAAACTGTGAGAAAACACGTTTCCAATATAATTTATAAATAGAATCGATCGGAAGTACATACTTCGGAGTCTACCGGCGAACACTGTCGCGCGATTTTGCGCTCACCGTCGTCGCCGCAAAGAAACGCGAACATAAATTTGAATCAGGAAGCGGGTGCAAATTCCAAGGCGGAGAAATCGAAACGCGTTATAGACTTCGGCGATTAATGTACCGGCACGTATATACGTACTATCCTATGAGCGTTACACATAATGTACGGGAGTAAGAGGTGTTACCTTCGGTATTTAATGCTCGCCGTAAAGGGAAACTCCGCGCGTGTCTCGCTCTTGTCCCGCGGTTCGCTGATTCGCGCCGCTTTCGTGCGCGCATTGTCAAAGGTGGCCGCGTTGAAAAATTCGCCGCTGCAAGTCGCTCACGAGTAACAATATCGGTATTATCGTTGCAAGTGACACGGATGTTATGAATGAGGATGTGGAAAAGTACAGAGAGAAAGAGAGAGGGAATGTGATAATAACCGCTTTTCTCTACGCGGAGAAAAAATGCTGTCGTATGATGAATAGAATTTCCAACGGTGCGTGTAATTGAAGTAAATCTTCTTGAAAATAACACTTGGATTATTCAGAGAAACAATGTTTGATTTGTGACTTTCAATAATATTGAATCAAGAAGATTTACTCCAATCACGCGCGCTGTTGAAAATTTTACACAGTAAAAAATTTTGTGCAAATAACGAAATTTTTCTTTAACACGTTAATTTAATATATATTTGTGCACTTTTCTATATATTCCCAGATTAAAGTAACATAAAAATCTTAGCGGACCGTTATTTTAAAACGTTTTATTGCGCGTTGATACAACAGCATTTTTTTTCTATGTGTGCTCATGTACATAAAAATTTCTATTAAAAAAAAAAATATTGGATGCGCTCTCATGAGCTTTTCTAAACAGACTTGGTGAGATTATTTAGCGTGAAGCGGAGAAAAAGCGGATACACGCGGATTAATACGCCGTAGCGTCGTTTTCACACCTGCTCCTCGCGATTCACGCGAGGGAGCCGTTTTATCTAACCATCAGAGGGGGGAAATAAATCTCTAGCTTCCCAATACGCCGCCGCCTCTCTCGCGTTTCCGCTGCGATTACAATGAAGGAAGTGCTGCGGANGGGGGGGGGGGGGGGGCTCCCGTCGTCGCATCCGCGTGCTTCCTCGTGTGAATGTACGTGTCGTTCATTGAACCTGGATGTCTTTTTACGCGTAATCGGTAGTAAGAAAGAAAGCGTGATCGATGGCCCGTGTGCTTTCTATCGGCCGCAAAGTGGTAACCCGACCTATCCTCTTTTTTCTTCTTGTACTCCGTCGCGATCCACCGATCCCGGTTTGAACTGGGACGATGCCTGGGTTGAAACGAACGTAAAACGATCGTGCAAGTCATGAATAATCGACGCGTGTGCGGTAATAAATAAACATTTGTTTTTATTTCTTAGAAAAGGAGAGGCTGCTAAGGATAATTTATAAGAAGGATCAGTCGGTGAAATAACTCGTGTTAAACGAACTTGATCTGATTCGACGCATTGTTAGTCGTATTTATCAGCTGATCAATTCAACTTTCCAATCAGAATTATTCGTATCATGCAGTTAAATCAATCTTTTTAATTGACAGTAACATCTATATCAGTACATACAACTACGTTTCGTTAAAATTTTACTTTCTATTACATTTTACAGTTTAACCCTTTTAGTGCCGGGCGAAAAAGAGGTGCTTATGCGAAGATAACCGGCCGATTTTACTAGGATTTGGTAAAAGGCTCATAAAAACCAAACGAAAAGCAATATTTAAAAATTATTTATTTTAATTCTCTCGTAATGAAATTAGACTATTTATAACGTATTTTAAATTTATTTTGATAGAGATCTCTCGCAATGCGAATAGTAAAGCGCTACAAGGTGCGGGCCGATATATCGGCTCTGGCACTTTTCGCCGGTGTAGCAGGAGCCGATATATCGGCTCCCGGCACTAAAAGGGTTAAATTCCATCCGTCAGATCGCTGATTTCACTTGATTGTTTTTCACTCGATTGTAGTTTATGCGACGAGAATTCGCGTAACCCTTGCTTCTTTTCAGCCGATTTTTTTTTTTTTTTATGTAGAGAAAGAGTAAATATGGAATGCGCGTGGTTGTAATATGGAACCTGTGCTAAAATCATTGTTTGAAACTATCGGTAATCACTTAGAAACATTAGGCTCCATTTAGGTCACCCGTTGGCGTTAACCCTTTCGGTACATTTGACGAGCGAGACTCGTCATCTTTTTACTTGGGCATAAAATGTATTACTTTTACATATTAATCCATATAGCGACAAATTAAATCCGTCCCATGGGCATAAAAATCTTAAAATAATTCAGTACTCAAAGGGTTAAATGACGTAGCGTTTAATCGTGTAAACGAATATTCGAAGTACGATGTAAGATTTAACCATTTTTTTTCATATATATATTGTTAAGTGTAAAATATTAACTCTTATGTATCAGTTAGTGCTAAGATTAAAGTGTGATAGATTAATTATTTGGAAATACATGTGCTACATTCAAATTCATTGTTGGCTGCAATATGTATAATCTCGCATATAAACAGTAGATTACTTGAACCATTTGCAAAAATAATACGTTTTTCATTGCCTTTTTTATATATAAATATATTGAAAAAGATTGAACAAATAAGAAACTTATAAAAAAAGACTTTTTTTCTTTCATTTATCTGCTTGTTCCGACCTTCGGTCAGATCTTCGATTTGACACGTGTTGACAAAAATGTGTGCCCTTTCAACGGTTGCATGTTTGATCTTAACAACCAATGGCACATGTTCTTAGATGCTAACATTATTGATTGATTATTTATTTACACTTTTTCTTTAAAATCGTTCTATATTTACATCTTTTTTTCCTATACATTAACGGAATAAGTCTCCGCGCACTGAATTCAGACGCGCGAGTTGATATAAATCACAATCACCCGCGACAATCGGTTAACGACCGCTTGATGGTGAGATTGTGATGTAAATAATAGAGAGAAAAGTTAACGGTATCACGGCGCGGATACTTAAAGTGGATTGCCGTTTTGCAATGTAACTCCGAGTAACGTACGGATAATCGCGATGCACAGGCTATAAGTGCACACGCTGACAACACATTCGTGCGAAAGAGTAAAAGTCCGCGGTCAGTTAAATGCCGATATTCACACAAGAGCACGGAGGGTTAAAGCAAGTTCTCCTCTCTCTATACCGTGCGCGACACGAAATGGTAGAACGGTAATCGATAATATTATTGCTAATACCGCGAACCGTTGCGCGCTGACGAGCTTTCAGCGATCCCTCAACGATCGCGCGATAAGTAGTATTCGTGATTTACACTGTAATTACGGCCAATAATGCTCACATACGCACATACGTACGCAAATATGCACGAGCGGGCCATTGTTATGTCCGTTTCCTCTCGCTGTTTCCCTTATCGGTCGGTGTATCGTAAACATTTATTTTTATCTTCGAGCTGACGAATCGAACATTTTTTCTCGAACTGCGGCATAATGTAGAATTATCCCACACGAAAACGTAAATTCGCTCACTTCGTGAGTTGCAAAGAGGCCGTTTAGTAATTACATTGCGCTCAATTTGAATATTTCTCCTTCCCTGTCCACACATTTTCCCACTTTCAACATTACGTAACACGTGTAATTACCACCTCCCTTCCGCCGGCACAAAATGAAAAAAAAACAGCTTACGCAGTAAAAAATGTGTTAAATTTATATATACATTTTATATGTTCCAAACTTTTATGTTAATTTAACACAAGGTGAATATATGGAAAAATAACACAAATGTTGTATAAAAAATTAATATGGATTTAATACGTTAATTAACTTTGAAGTATAAAATGTGTTATTTTAGCACTCATGTTGAACATTGACATAACAGAAAATGTTTAGATAACACAATTTGTCAAATTAACACATTAGTATGTTAAAAATTTAACACGAAAATTTCAACAAGGACCGATTTTAATACAAGTACAAAATGTTCTTTACTGTGTGTATAACCATATTGTAGTTATTAAACTGCACGCTACTATCTTTTTATAAAATATTAAAAATAATTTTTATAATATCAAGTTAATTACTTTATTTTAATACAATTTTGATTGATAAAGGTTATATTAAAAAAAAAAAAAGGGTTTTTTAATTTGATTATTAAACCGTGTCAAAGCTTGAGAATTTTCTCCAAATGTAAGCAAATGTGTCACGGCTGCAAACAAAAGTGGATAACCACGCGCATCTATATTTACAAGTTATGCCATCTAATGTAACGTTCCTTTTACTCACTCCCCCTTTACTCGTGGCGTGACGTAATTATTGAATGACCTTAAAGCGAAACGCGATATTCTCCGAAAGAGAAAAGAAATTTTTTTTTAAGAAACAAACAGAACCTCCTTTCTTTCGTAACGCGATCGATATCGCGAGGATGAACGATCGTGCGCGGTTTTTCAAGCCGACGAATCTGCGCATCTCCCGCGTGAAATGCGCGCAATGACTAGAATGTCGTCCGCGACAAAATCTCGCCCGACGGTGAGAGAGCTTTAAAATGCGCTCGTAAATCTTCGTAATCCTCGCGACCATCAGCGAAGGTAACTTGATGTATTGGCGCGTAAAATGCAAAAGCGTTCTTCGTTTCCTCCGGGAAATATCACCGGCAATATCTGGAAATATAACATTTTTCCTCTTTTTCTGCCGACGGAAAAGCTCTGAAAGAGGACAGTTGATTAGTGGAGCGGAGAAAGTGATGCTCGTTATGCGCGACGGTCGCGCATTTACGGTACCGCGATTAGAATGCTCGAAGGTTGCGATGGCAGTTATGCCGGTTATCCGACAAGTTCGATTCTCACTCGTTACGCACCTGTTTATTAAGCGGCACACGTGCAGGAAACGACGCGACCGTCTTCGTAGCCTCTGATCCGGTTAATATCGTATTATTTCGTTCGCGCTGACAGGTAAATTGCGCCCGACGTGGGAAAACCTTTCGCCGGCGAAGCATTCGCGAGGCCACTCACGAATTAATACGCGCGTTTTTTGCACGATCTTAAACGCACACGTTATCGTGAAGGAGCGCCACCTGATATCGATATTAATCGGATTAAGGATACGGCTACTGCGAGGGATCTTCCGCGCCTGATTATATTATTCGACATCTCAATTAAGCAAATTAAATGTTGGAAAAAAAATGATTAAGTTAGATTTCAATGGAAATAAAGTTCATCGCCGCCACGCATGTAAATCGCACGATTATATTTTTGATCGTCCGATATATATAAATAGCCTTGGGGAATAATTTATGATTGCGAAGAGTGGGGCGATGCACGAATTAGATTAGTATCCACGTTTATCGCGATTACACTTTGCTTCATTGAGGCTCGCCACGCACCTATCAATTACCACGCATATACGCGCATCATCTCTGTGTGCATCTCTAGTAGACGGAGTTTCATTACGGGCTCACATGAGTCAACGGAGACAAAGAGTATACCGCTCCGGATCGACGTTAAGTCTCGATGACGTTAATGCCGGAGTTCTCGGAAAAAATTACGTATCGCTGGTTGTTTGATTTTATCACGTTCCAGGAGCGAGATGTTAAATAATTTAATTCACCAAGATTTATCGAGATATTTTTTTCACCCTCTTCCCCCCTAACGTAATTATTAGATAATTGTGAGATAATATAATTATAATTATTTTTCTCCTTAAAATAGTTATTTAAAATTTAACGGTACGTCAGACCTACTACAACGTCGATAAAATATTTTTTTGGAATTTACTCTTAAGCTAATTCATTGTTATTTGGCATATCCCGTCGTAAAAAATAACGATCCTTTATCACGAGAAAATATCTCGCACTAAAAGTGTCCCGCTAGCTTGCCTCAGCTACTTTTTCTCCATCCTGCTTCATAGCTATTTTTTCTCCATCTTGTTTCATTAGTGCGAGATCCTTCCCCCGTAATAAATAGTATCTCTCTCAACCCGAGTCTATGTTTGCCGAGAATGTTATGACCGGTGTCATAACGTTCGAGATGCTAAACGTTTTTTTCCCCGGGATGCTAAACGACCGAAGAAGAACACCGAGCAAGGACACCGCTCATTATCTGCCCGAACAATTCTCCGAGGCTCAAATGCAAGCGATAGAATTTCATCGTGAATATCTTCAAGATATAGGTAACCACCGATTACGGGGACTGATAAAAGGCGGTCGGACCAGAAAATTGTCCTATTATTAGGAGACGTGCGTCCAAACTTAAAACTTAAATTCGTTCGTTTTTCTTCGCAGGGATCGATCTTTCAGGCTGTATGCGGCACAGTGCGTTTGTTGTCTGTGCGTGCGGCTAATGTCTCGTAATTACGACGCGGCGATTCGAGAAATGCCGCTCAGTAAGTGGCTCAGAGTGCGAACGGCGGATAATGACGTTCGATAAATCCCGATTTTGCGACTTCGGGCGTTAGAAATTCCTCACACTCGGCGCAATGCGGCTATCTCGTTGCGGAGCTGTTACGATTTTTAACGGGCTCTTAGGTAACCCGATCGGGCGCGTTCTCGCTACTTCCGGGCAATTTTAGGCAGGAAAAGTAGGTCGCGCGGCTACTAGAAAGAGGCAGGCGGGTGTGTAATGGCGCACACACGTGTGTGTCACCGTTTCTGAAAACTCGCGACGTTGCGAAGCGAAATTTTCAGGAAGCGCTCGCCCCCGAACGTCCTTTCACCGCGGCCTTACGTCACGTCCGAAAAAAAAAACCAACACGCGCTAACGGAACCAATGAAATCATCGCGTTTTCATTCAGGCGTTACGCTTTGTATCGTCTTTCTAAAATTGTTCCGGCCGAATGATCCTTAACGTGCCTCGGCTTTGCTTTCCGTTCGCACGTTCCATATTCCGCTCGAGCTTATTGAAATTCTTAACCTTTTAAGGCACGCATAAATGTACATTAAGCCTTCCTCAAGTTGTTGGTAAAGTAATGGCTTCGTCGACATAATATCAATGCATCCTAAATGAAGCTATATTCTCCGCCCTAACTCGTCAAATAGTGTCCCTCCAGCTGAAGATCAATATATGCAGTCGCATGTAGTCGCATCTTAAACGCCCAGTGTACATAATTGTGTACACTGAGAAAATCGTATTTCTCGAGGGGGAGCTATTTTATTAGGGATAGAATTTTATTCGGATTAAAACAAATTTTCGTCAGAAACGTCTTTACAGATCGACCACTAAGGTTTTATTTTAATAATTTCTTCATCATTGGAGTGAGAAGAGAGAAAGAAACGGCAAAAATAGCGCCAAAATCTTTCCAGGGAGTTTTACTCTATAAAAGGTTAAAACGATCTTATAAACTACAATATTTTACTGCAATGGGCTCGATGTGTGAGCTTTAAAAGCACGTTCGAAAAATACCTTACACACCGATATTTTTCGACGTGAAACAATCAGGAGTTCCCGCGAGGCTCAGCTTAAAATCATAAATTCATTCGATCATTTCCCATTCGCCCATTTCCAATCGCCGCGAACAATAAGGCGATTGGACTGCTTTGCGCAGACTCTTATCACCGGGAGAGTGGCATTTGTATAATAATGGCGTGGCGTACACGCAGGCTTTGCGCACGCATTACATGCCGCGCTTATACAAACTTATGGAAACGTAAATGCGCTCATTTATGCATCTCGAGCGACAGGTCTAATTCGATGATTGAGCAAGAGAACGCTGATGATATCCCTCGTAATTAATGATACGACTATCGAAGCTACTCGCATTTGAAGTAATTTATAGGAAACGAAATTGCAATAGATTCCCCGCACGCATTTGGAACAATCTGTAGGAAATAATTCACGAGAATTTAATTCTTCAGCTTCCATTGATTATGAGTTTTTAGAATCCAATTTTTAATATTCTTTATTGAAGTCTCAATTAAATTCACACATAATTATTTTTATAAATGCTAGTCACTTATATGTATATCGGGAATTTTCGAAATTAATATATAAAAGGCCACAGGTAAGCAATTTTATGTTAAATTTAATTTAACACATTTCATGTGGTCCGCTCAAATTTTCATGTTAATTTATCACGAGGTGAATATGTTGAATAGTAGCACAAATATTATGTAAAAAATTAACACAAAATCCATACGTTAATCGACACAATGTTAAGATCGACATAATGTATTAAATTAACATATAGGTGTGTTAAACATTTAACATAAAAATTTTAACAAGGATCGATTTTAACACAAAATGTTTTTTACCGCATATCATGGTCTTTTGAAAAATTCCTTTCAGGGGTTATTGTATTCCATGAGAATGGAAAGAATTATGACGAACGTGATAATACGTAGGGCACACAGTTAGATAGCTAGACAGATAGGTGACGTTAGATAGATTTGTAAGTAAATAGATATATCGGTTAATGTGTGTTGGCATTTATCAAAATTAGACGCTGCGCTATGGCGTGTCAACATTCCTGCTACATTGTTGAAAATAAATAGGTTTTCAAAGATATCGATACGCTGCACTACTTCATCCCTCGCACATACCGGAGAGATCTCCACGAGCGCGGCTTCCCAACGGAGGCATCCTTGTCTTATCCTTAACGTTACGTAAAAGTCGCTTTGGACTTGTTGTCCGTTTCTTCCCGATCGGCAAATACGCCTATCGTTTCTGTGTGTATGCCTCTTTCTGTCCCGGCTCTAATGGCGGACGACGCTCGATGCTAATTTGATTCCCGTGTAGTGCAATCACGACCCTGATTGCCGATGTTACGCACATCACGCGCATTCCTTCGTGCGCGCTAGTTGCGTTTTCCATCTTGCGCACGATTAATTGTCCCTCGTGCGATCGGTTACTCAACGTGTTACTTGTTGCGCGCGGAAAAGGAATGCAACAGTGATGCGACGACGGTCTCTCTGAGCGCGTGTAATGTGATAACGAGCGTTTTCATGAGAAAAAAGCTTGATGGGCTTTAACTCGTGATTAGAAGCTGACCTCGGATCTGATCGGGTCGCTAAGGCGCGGGTTCAATTCCTTGAGATTATATTTTATCGACGAGAAGTCGAGCGCCAATTTTCTAAGTAAATGGTACATCGAAATCTTTAATAATATTTATGTATGAGGAAAAATTTTACATTCTATGTATTTAAAAATTTTTGTAGGAATATTTTATTAAATGTTGAAAAACATGATAGAAAATACACCCTTGCTTTTCTTCTACTCACAGATTTTTATTTTCATTCATTCATCTTGTATTCATCTGTCTGCTTATTTCATTTTATTTCTTCTCTAAATAACCGCACTCGCCCTCGTTAATAAAAAAGACATCGTTTTAAACACAGAACTGGATGTGTCCTTCGTTACAAAGTGATCGCTCATCTCGATAAGAAGAAAAGGAAAAGTGAAAAAATGCTCTTTTCGCAGTCCGTACGTGCGCACCGTTATTACTAAGCTCATTCGTCGTAAATCACAGGCGGGTGTAATACACTTTTTATCTCCGTCTGATAAATGCGACGACAAATTGGAAACGGTACTTTCCGAGCGAATCTTTCTCCCTGTCTCTTTCTTTTTCTTCATCTTCCCGTGATGCGACGCAAATTTCTATCGCAATTATTGTTACCCGATGAACTTTTACGCTCGATATGTACGCCCCCATGCAGATAACATACCATAATCACACGCGCACACTCGTGTTTGTTGCGCTTTCACGCTCCATGTATGCGTCATGAATTCCGTCGTACGATTTTTTGAGCGGAGATTTGTCGCTCGTCCAACGGTAGCGCATCGTTCGTGCACACACGCGTAGAGCGCAAAAATGCATTGTAGTTGGCGCACTGTTGGAAAGATTCTTGAAAGTAATGGCATTTCTTAGTAAATTTAAACGTTTTATACTACAATTTATAACCTTGAAGATTTTTATAGCATCAATGTTGTTAGTTACGATGTTCCATATTTACTATATAAAACTATCAAAGAACAAATATGAAAATTAATATTTTTCTGTCTTATATAATTTATTGTTTTACATGTTCAATTATGACACATTATAACACGTTATGATATATTTATTAATATATAGTATAATACTTATATGATACAAGACAACGACAACTCTTGTTAATTTTGGTGAAATACATCAGTTGTGATGTATTTTACTGATGCTCACTCATTAAATTTCATACTTTAACAAATTATTATACCATTATAAAAAGTGTATTCAAAATGTCTTTTCGTAACTATGCGTTATTAAATGTAATATCAATTTAGCTATTCTTGGTCATGTAAAAAAACTTCACAATCAAATTATTAAGTTTAATATGGATTTTTCTAATGTTGCGCGCATTGAGAAAAATTTTCATCGGATTAACCGATGTATTCGATTGTTATTTTTATTGTCCAACCAAGTGATGGATACCTCTATCTAGATAGAGTATCCAATGCAGCTACTGATGAAACCTAATCGGGAAATTAATCGCTCTTCGTATATCCATTGTAATTTTCATCGGATAAAGATGAACGACTTGATCGAATAAAATGATCAGACATGATCAGACAGATACATCCGTTTTTAAATTGGATTATCCAGTCAGCTATTTTTTTCATTGTGGCATAAGAACGAGCTGACATTCATTATATTTGGATGTAATTTGAAGAATTTTGTGAATTAAAATGTGATAAAATTTCAGAGAAATGGACGAAACGTCCGTCCTTTTCACGGTGCTGAAAGACACGTCGATCGGACACGTGTCAAACGAGATGAGGCTCGATGAAATCGCAAGATCCCGTTTATAGTTAGACACGCGCGTGTTTGCGTAAACGGCGCGCTGCGACTGAAATAATTGAGAAAAACCGGGTGTGTGTGCTGAGATATTTATTGTAAGATGGAATCGTGCGCGCGAGGGACCACTCGGCTCTGTGCGTCGGGATTCCTTAGATTCCAGCGGAGGATCGGCCGTTTATCTGGCGAATTATTTATCTCCCTCGTCTATCTACGCTCGCTAGTTGAACGTAACGCCCGATCGTAGAAATTCCCCCCGTCGTTTTCGGATTAGCGACTCGGGCGGAGAGGAAAAAGTCTCTTAATACCTCTCGCCCATACGTCTCTCGACGGGCGCTTTATCGGAATATTTTTCGCTCGTAAACGATCGTAAAAGTCGCCGAATAATACAGCCGGCGAGCATTCCGCCGTCATTCTCGCCCGAAGACAAAAAATGTAATTGATATCCGTGTCGATCGCCGATGCGAGCGCCATATCATTGAATTACACTCGTGTTATCTTTAATCGTAAAGACCTCAAACCCGCGTATATTACTCCATCGTAATGGAATTCGATAAATTTCCGGTGTGGCGCACGGTAGGCACGAATGTCTACGTGTATATACAATTTTTCCCCTCCCTCCGAAGTTCAACGACCGGGGGCATAGAAAAATGGTGTTGTTATATTAGCAACAACGACACACTTTGATTTATCGCGAGACTGCGAAGATAAAGATTAGTCGGGGAATAAAAACGTCGAAAAAAGAGGCCGCGGGAAATGGTCAATGAGGCGTGCACACAGGTGGTGTGCAAGCGCGGAAAAGGTGGCGTCGCGAGCGAAACAGAAGGGAAGAGAGAGAGAGAGAGAGAGAGAAATAAAAAAAAAAGCGAAGGAGAAGAGGGACCTTGAGGTGTCGCGCGATGTTCGTTGAAAGCGTTTACAGTGGTCGCTGGTCAAACATCACGCGAGAAAACCCGAGTGATGTATACGTGAGGCACTGGCCGGCTAGCGCATCGCCGCATTGTCTCCCGATGACGGGGAGTGTTGTGTTGGTACACGCGCACGAGAAAGAGAGACGGGTAGATGGATGGACAGGATTCCGCCGTGCCTGTATCAAACAATTTTGCAATGCCGGCGCCGCGTTCTTCTGTCGCAACGCGACTTTTCGTCGCGTGTATTCGGATCTAATTTCGTCCCGATTCGAATTCAGATCGACTTTGATCTGTCGCGCCGATCGTATTTCGCGACCGTCGCGAGATAGAGTTGTAGAGATTCCGAGCCGTTTCTCTTGTTATTCCGCGAGCATTCTAGTGGAATAATGTAGCGCAACGATACCTGTGCGATCTTTATGCGCTACATGTTTCCTTCCCGTGCAGCATAATGAAAGCGCGCCTCGGAAATGTCAACCGAGAGACAGCGCGCAGCGTTCGTTATCGTTTTCGTTGAAACAATCATCGTTGTGCGTCTCTAATAATCGATCTGGCGATCATTTGCAATTAATATCTTGAATCACCGATTTCTAAAGCTCATCATTCAAGTCAGACCGATCAACTTTTTCTAAAACCAAGTAAAAGCCGTGATCATTTCCTAAACATTTTTTAACATTTTGCGCTCCGTATGAAGTGGTTGCGTAATCTGACTCAAGCAAACTGAGCCTGTAATATGACAATTTGTTCATACTTTTATCAATGAACATAATAGATTTTAACTTGTGTATTTCTTTTTATTTGTATTAGACAGTCAAAGATAGCAGTTTTTTTTTTTTTTTTTTTGGAAAAATCAAATGTTAGCATATCATTAAATTAATTGTCTTAATAATCATTTTTTAGTAATGTGCTAATAATTGATTATAAATCTTTTGAAAACATAACGATATATAAATAATTTCGTCACCCGATGAAAATTTTTCGTCGGATCTAATATTTCTACACTTTCGTTCATTACTACTTCAACCATGTCCCCAATATTCGTCCCCAACATGCTTCACTGCGGTTTTTCATTATACTTACAATTTTTTGTTGCTATTGTTAACACTAAAAGCATGTTTCGCTTTTATTTTTATCTACATGTCTATCTTAAATCATATAGGTATATCGTTAATATTAATGTCCCATCATAGCAACATCGCTATATCGTCGGTGGACCGAAAGTGTTAATCTAAATTATCAGTCTGTTTGCTTCCTGGACTTTAGTAGTGGATTAGTTTCAGATTGACATTAGAACTAGTACAGACGTAGATACAATTGAGAATTGGGCGCTGAAAACAAAATTATATATTAATCAAGTAATTTTATTCAATAAAACTTAGAAGTAGTCTATATTTTTCGTACCAGCGTATATGATTAGCGTAACTTAACGTTCTGAAATTAATAAGAAATCTGTGGAAAGTGCGACCAGTTCTGAGAGGTTCAATTGTCGCCGACACGCCGTCTGCGCAACACACGGCCGTTGCAACTCGGGATTTTGCGCGGGCGAGCGAAAAATTGGCTCTCTGGCATCTGGAACCTCTGTTCGCGACGCTTCGCGTAGTTTTCCCGTGTACTCGCTATTCCGCCTCTGCCGTAGACTTTAGCAGTGCATCCACGGCTGCATTCTGCACTCACGATGCATTAGCGATGTCGCAACGCCGACATACGTATGGCTCTCTGTTCCGTGGTCTCGGGAGAGAGAGAGAGAGAGAGAGTGTTAAATCTTAAAAGCACATCTAAACTCTCCCCGCGCGCGCTCGCTCGCGTGAGTCTGTTTTTCTTTTTGGATGCCCTGCCCGAGAAGAGAGAACGAGACAGAGAACCGATGCTTTATTCGCGAAGTTCTTTACTTACGGAGGAAAGTATTCCGCGTACCGCATTCTGCACTCCTAGTGCATTCGTGATTTCGCAACAGACGCCGTGCGGTGTATCGCGTGTGTTTGGCGCGGCCACTCGCCGTGCGGGCCAGACAACGATAGCATAGACCGGCGATTGAGGAGGAGAGGGAAAGAGAGAGAGAGAGAGAGAGTCAAGGTTTTCTTGCAACCTGTCGCTTGTAATCTTTGGAAGATTATTTCCATCACGAAAAAAGGATCGATAATGTCGTAATGACATCGTGTCCGCATGTAATTACGCACCGCACATTACGCCTGCCTTTATACATAATTTTTATTCAATAATACTTTATAATCACAGACGCGTGCGGTAGCGATTAAAGTGAGAAACAATAGAATCACTTATGAAAGAATAAATAGAGAAGCGTTTTAATTGTAAGTTAGAGGCATTCCGCGATCGGGGCACATACGGAAACTTATCACGAATGTTTTTAATATTCTATGATATAATATTAGAGCTCTTTAACTGTATCATTTGCGTTGTGTACAACCGTGTATAATGTAACAAAATGATATCAAAGAGAAAATAATCCTTTATTATAGTCATTAATATTATTGTTATTATATTAATACTATATATTACAATTACATAATGTAATAATTATAATTATACTATTAACATATATCAGTCCGGATATAATCTTTTATTATTACTATCTGACAGCTGGTTTACACCGAAAGAAGAATTTGGTAACAATTACGAAACATTTTAATGGAATAGTTTCAACTGAATAATTTGGTTACAGTAACCAAATCGTTTCATTAAACGTTTGGTAATTGTTACCAAACTCTCTTTTGAATGCAAATAACTTGAATAAAAAAATTACAGAAAAATTATTTATACCGAATATAATTGATCAAACTCTTGCAAATTATTACCGTATGATCAGAAATAGTGAAGAAATAATTGTCCTCGCAAAATAATTTTGTCCGGACATCAGTGATGATACGCCGACGGATATCTGGATATATTAATAACTTTCATCGCGTCGCGCACTTAACAACGAGACACAGGTTAATTACTCAATGTGATTACGCACCGTCACTGTCCGCGGATTTAGCCTCGTTCGTACAATCCCGTACGAACTCGCTTTCATCCGGCAGAAATATCAATGGAGATAATGACATCACATCCATATCGTGTTATTCATGCGTGCATCGATTCCGCGGCGAGATTGCGCGTTCCTACGCCGGGTATCGCGCAGGTGGACAATGCGCGTCTCCCGCGTTTAATCTCTTGAAATTACGAGCCGTGGAAAATGGCGAGTGAAACAATACCGATGGATGAAAATGGCCGAGCATAATCGCGATTACACACCGCGACGTCGTCGCCGTTTACATACGCGAGAAGTGAAGCTTCTTACTTAAAAATTAGTCGCTTCCTGTACGCGTAATTTCTCAAGTGTCTCCCTGCCGGTTTTCACCGAATACTCACAACGGAAGACGAGTGAGTGACGATGCGGCAATAACGGTACAAATGCAGCTTTCAGAGTAACTCATTAGCGAAGTGACACACATTTTACCATACACACCTTGGCACACATAACGACACACGCACATGGATATCGATGAACTTTACGATTCACGTTCACGAAGCGCTCCTCTTTCAGTTCCACTAGAGTAAAAGTACCAATATGAATATTTCAAAAGCGAAACAATAAAAGGGTTAGGTACGTGTGCAGGTATTGATATTTTTCTCGGTTCGAAAGCACGAAGGAAATCGTCCGTTTTTCACGCTGATTTTGAAAATTATATCTACATAGATATTTTACATATTGTGTATATGGTATTTACACGGATTTTTTTTCGTATACACAATTGATTATATAGTAAATTACGTAAAATATAATAAACTGACAATGCAAAAAAAGAGGATAAATTATTAGTTTGAATTAGTTTAAAATAGTTTATGTATCCGATGTTAATTATGAAGATATTTAACATTAAAAATTGAAAAGTTGCAATAAATGATGAAACTTCCATTACATTACGCGGCAGATTTAAATATAATCTACTATACAAGCTATTCAGAATATTTAGCGATGTAAAATATAAATGCAAATAGCAAATTTTGTTATTTAAATTCACCCCATTTTGACATTACGGGAAAGAACGTTTCTTAGCTCGTTTTTTTACAATAGATGCAATACGTATAATACTTATTTTTCTCTTTTTTATCCAATGCGAAATCCACTATTGAGTTTTCAAAGCAATCGTAAAATATTAAAATTGTATTGTCATGTGTAAAATTAAAAGTAGGTTAGATTAGGTTAAGTTAGATATAATTAATTGTAATATATCTAAGGTATGAGAGGTATGTATACAGTTAATATTTATCTGTGAACTTTTAATACAAACAAAAAGTTACACTACAGTTTATTAATAATCTACATATATATATATATATATATATACATTGACTACGCGTAGATGTAGACTATTATATATAGATGCGTAACCCTGATGCGTCCCATTGGGATAACTATACGCGACACGCGGTTGTCCCTCATTCCTCCGCACTTCCTCGTGCGATGATACCGACAATGAGTTATCGCGATCGTATTTTACTCGCGCGCGTTGCGCGCGCTCGCAATTAAAAGCAATTTTCCATCGGTCGTGTACGTAATGCGGAAAGTGCTGTGATGTATCTCGCGACCTGACTTTCAGGCGATAATTTCACGAACCAGCCCGGATTCGCGGATTTTACAATACACGTCTCCCTTCTTTCCTTCCCCTCTCTCTCTCTCTCTCTCTCTCTCCATGAAGCGGAGGTTCATCCGAGGAGCGGTTGACGCGCAATAACTTATTTCACGACAGTCTTGTAAATTGGCTGGAAGCGACGCGCGCGATTATATTAACCGCAACGTAGATCGCGCGCGAGAATCACTAAATATCTTTGAGCTGTAAATATTAAATTAATCCTAATACCTCGAAACGCGTTAACGGACAGTCGGCTTTCCGCGAATCTCCCGGACGGTTTCCTCGAGATTTACCGTTGATACGCAATTCCTCACCGCGTGTCTAATTTATGCCGCGGGGCAATTACGATCGTGCATATAATAATCTTGACGCGAACGAGCGAGCGTTCAAGGATGGACGCAATTGTCGGCGCTGCGTTTTCTGATTTTACGCATCGATTTATTATCCCATCGTCGCCGTTGTTGTGTCAAGCGAAGACACTCGGGAACGCGGTCGCAGTACCCATTTGTCGAGTCGGTCGTCGTCAATCTCTCCCCATGTTGAGAGACGCACGTGTCTCGCGTCGTCGGCACGTCAAGGACGAGTTGATTGGTATACTGGAATATCGAGCGTGACGCGCGTTTTGTGCGAGAGTTTGCCGCATTCGGCGTACGCGACGATCGTTAGAAGAATCCGACGATAGTTTCGGGGTAGTTTTTCCCTGCGGTTTTGCGGTAGACCGACTATTTTCCCGACGCGCTTCGGTTCCCTTTCGCGGCCGAATAACGTTGCTCTCAGAGTAATCCGTGTAACTTGAAAATGGATATCGCTACTTAACATTTTATTATTACTTTTATTACAAAATCGTCTCGAAGAGTCGAGATGGGACGGATTTTCATTCGCTTCAACTTACATACGTTGCAAAAATTCATGCAATCAAATTATATAACAAGTTGGAATTAATTGCTTTAATAATATATAGGATGAAGCGATTACCACCTTGGAATCCACCGTATCTTTTAGATATTTTCTATACATGAAAGTAGGAGAAAAATTGATCAAAAAGCACTTTCTGTAAATGTAAATTTTGTTTTGTACGTGGTTGAACTTTTTAGTGTGAACTTCGAGCGAAAATTAAAAAAAAATTTCTTTCAAGCTTAACCTGAGTAAAAAACAAAAATATGTAAAAAAAGCGATAAAATCGTGCAAAAAGTGTATAAACAAGAACATAAATAAACAAGAAAAAACTGGAAAAGATTACGCGCGCGAATATTCATACGAATTAAAATTCCTGTTAAGAGGCTTGTGCATACAAATGACAGTAGTTTTACACTTCGTGGAACAATACACTGTAGAAAAAAAATAATTTGTTGAAAATGAGCGCCCGGCAGGAATTTTAATCTGTACGAATCTTTCCTGTTCTTTTGTTTATTTAATATTGAAATATTTTGCACAATTTTATTGCTTTTTGCATACTTTTAGTTTTTTATTGAGGTTAAACTTAAAGAAAAATTTTGTTTTAAATTTTTGCTCGAAAATCGCTTCAACCACATATTTTATTTTTCATTTAGTTGTTAATAAATAATTTTAATTTTGTTTAAGGTTGTAATAGTTACCTATCCACTCTGTCGACAAAATTCCAGATTTCTCCATCAAGTTTATGCCAGTGAATTTATTTTCCGGAAAGAAAACAGTATAGTATTGGTCTTCTCCATTAAAAACGACAAATTAATAGTTATCGATATTCTAATTCACAAGCGGACGCCTTACAATCCTAGCTATTATCCTATACACAAGAATCACGTAAAAAACAAATGAAACGCGCGCCATCATATGTCCATACTTTCTGTGAATCTTTCCACGCGGTTGTGTCAAAATAATTGTTATACGTTTATTTACTGCTGAAGTAGTCAATTAACATGTCATTGAAAAATGTAATGGGAAAAGGCACAAAAACGCTGGCTTTGCTTTGCATCCTATTATGGAAATGCTTGGAAAGATATCCGATCGGAATCGCTCAATTATTCCCTAGACTTCTATTGTGTTATTCTAGGGAATAATTGAGCGATTCCGATCAGAAACCTTGCCGAGCATTTTCATAATAGATGCTTTGTTCTGCTGATAATATCAATAAGTAGAAATATATTGCATAACATTAATAAGTGCAAGAGCCCCACGACTGAAACACCATCTATCTATATCGGTAAAAATTTTGTTATTATTGTTTTTCTCATTAAATTAAAAATTGATATAAAATTAGTTACATGTCGAAAGTTTTACAAATATATTTTACGTATCAATTTGAATCAAAGAATACTTTATTATCATTGGTTTCGTTTTTTTTTTTAAATCATTTTCTTTATATCACTTCTTTTTCTGCCCGTTTATTCCATTGGATAAAATCTGAGACGGTAAAGAAAAAAAAACGGGATTTACCTTGATTTTTTCCACTTATTTTCTCGCTGATCTCTGTGTGATATCAGCGCCCAGAGCAACATATTCTGTTAGTAAGTGAGAAACTTGGTAGAATAACCCCGGTATAGATTAATGCAATTCGCACGTGAGGGAGGCTAGGGATCTGATTAACCGCGGGGAGAACGTTCTACAAACGTTCGCGATTACTTAACGCCTCACGCGACGATGCTGAATGAAAACGAGGTTCTCGGCTCCTAGGACACGATCGCGGCAACAGGATGTGGATTCCATGCGGCGAGTCTCGATTATTATTGAGTCACGTGCTGCGACTCGGTAGCGTCTAATGTCGAGAAGAGGCACAAGGATGCGCGTTTCGCAGCGGTCTCTCGTGGGAAGTTTTATATTATTCATCGTGCGCCGCGTTTGTATTCGAGAAAGAAGAACGTATCGCGTAGCGAAATCGCGCGAAGATCGTAATCTCTCTATCTCGGCTCGTCGATCGTCTCTCGTTCTCCCTCGTACTGTCGCTTATTGTTGCGAGAGAAACGCATGTATCTCCCCCTCTAATCGCTTCGTGTAGCGTTCCCCACTTTCAGAGACCACCTTCCGAGCCCTAAAAGACCGTCCATGTTTGTCAATCTTCGTAATTTAAGACCGATAAGAGCGTAATAAAGAAATGAGGCTGATTTAAACAAGTAATATAAATAATTATAAATGAAAGTAACATCATTTTATTAACATATTCATAAAGTGTTATAAACACAATTTATAAAGTCTTGTAAAATATATAGGAATAAATGAAAATCTTTCTTCAGCCGACTCTCCAGTCATTTTGGCTCCTGCCTATTTAAATTATTTGTTATCATATAATTGATCGTTTAGAATCCTAATCGATTAGAATTTTAATTTTGATCCGTTCGACATAAAATCGAGGTGTGCGATTTAAAACAGATTAATTCAATATTTCAAAAAACCACATGATGGTTCTACTTACCATCATTCTTTATTCAATTCAGTTGATTAGTTTCGAATTTGATTAGAAAATCGTTAGAGACAAGTCTGGCGAGGCAAATCGACTAAGTATCGCGAAGATCGCGATCGTTGAAAGCTCCATATTCCGATCGAAGTTGCGGATTTGAACGGAGTTCGCCATTTTTGGGTACTCGCCGGTGCGATCGTAAAAGTGCGTAGGCACGCCGTAGCAGCTGTTGACGTCAGGAAGGTCTCACCTCGTCAAGGTCCTCGCAGGTATGCCGCTCGGCGCATTATGCAGTGGTTGCCGGTATTTTAATGCAAATCCGTCGAGCATTGTGTCGTGCCGCCATTCGTCGTTCGCTCGCTCATTCCGTCCGTGCTTTCCGCTCGCGAGGAAAAAAGTAATCGCCGACCGTAACCTAATCGACGGTAACTTAAGCTAATATCATCGTCTTACCCGGGCGTTTCTTCAAATTGACGGGGTGTTGCGCAACGCTTCGTTCCACGGTGTTATCCGCGCTACCGTGGATATTCGCATGCAAATTTCTCGAGGCCGCGCGTCGCAAAAATTCGTGGTAAAAACCGCGTTTCGGGCGCGCGAGAGAAAGTATTCTCGTTTGCTTGCCTTTCCATCGTATCGCCGCAAACTGCTCATTAATCTATTAAACTATAATTATATTTTAGACATTTTAAAATTAAAGGATCTGTCTGTTCCGGGGATTGAAGCTGGTTTTCCACCGAGAGGTGGAGGATTCATAGTTTAAATTTAATCGTATTATTTTATTTGAGGAAAAAACAAGCGTCCCATAAAGTTAATTTGATTTTCATTCGTTCGCATTTTGTTTTTCCGTTTCGTGCCAAATTCTCGTTTCCTCTCGTCAGATTTCCCCGTGCGAGTCGGTTTTCCGATTACCCCTTAATTAACGCTGATTTATGGCGAGAAATTGGTCGACCGTACGATTGATCTCCATCGCGCATGAGGAGGAGGAAGAGATTCTATCGTTGCGTTTCTTCGCTCGTGTATCCTCGATACTCGTTCGTGAAATACGACACGAGGAAGTGGAACGGGCGTTGCGTACCGGCGAGAGAGCGGCCGCCGCATACGTGTGGCCGGACGTCGAGTGATTAAATGACTCATTTGTGAATAGTTAGGCGACGCCCAGCGAAATACGATAAATAAAATGTCTCGAGCGCCAGTCACTGACCCGTTAAAAGTATCATTGCGGTAATAACGCCAAGTTCCAGCCGATTATTTCACTAATATTTTCCACTGAAAAGTTGTTTATCCGCTCAAGTCGATACAAGAATTCTTTTTATACAAGGATATTCAAGGTGTCCCAGATTAACATGGACAAATTTCGAAAGAGCGAAAAAGGGAGGATTTGGTAGTAAAATTTTACGAATATTTGCCGACCAAATATTTCATTACCGCAAACAATAATTTGATTCTATATATTAAATATACGGAACTATATGTACGAGGAGATATTTAAGTCGTATTTTCACGCAGCGAACATTGAAACGTTACACGGACGTGAAACGTCCGCTCACGAATGTAGGCTTCCGTAGCCTCGGTATGCATAATCACAGGGAGTTTCGACCTTGGCGCGATTGCAAATGAAAATAGAACGCCACGTAGAATTTTCAATTGGACGTGTGTGTCATCTGGAGGCGTGCCAGATTAATATCACGGATCGTCTCGGCCGAGCCCGTCGAATCTCCAACGTCGGTTTTCACTTCAAAGGTTAAGCTTCCGTGAATTAACGCACACTGCTTGTGGGTCACGAAAGGAACCCCGTGAGATAACAATCTCGGTCGCGTCGGGAATAAACGCGCGAGTCAGATCGTAATAATAACAGTGGATCGATAACCTTTGTTATCGATCGATAGCCGATCTTGCCGGTCTCGCGCTGGTTGGTTGGTTGCGAGCCGAGTGAGTAATTGCTACGGGCGCATTTGCTTACCCTCTCCCCGTGTGTTGTACACGGGAAAAAGTGATAATCGCGCGGAATGTGCGCGCCGGATCGAGCATTTACGAAAACTCGAGCGTGATTATCCGCATGTCCGGGAGCTCCGTCAGAATGCGGTTAATTTGTCCGAACGGTTTAATTGCGCTCTTCCCCTAAAGTTCACGCGCTTCGGGACGTGCGCTCCTTCAATCGACGAGAAATCACTTGGAACAACCTTGAAGGTGGAAAGAAGGATCGTTGAGGTAATAATTTCGGGGATATATGTGACTGCCTTAATTTTGTCGACAAAATTTTCAACAATATTGATCTCTCTCGAAACGAAAGCTCAAAATTTCGTCGGAAAATCGTCGTGTAATCATAAAGTTGAATCATATCTATCATTTAATTTACTAAATATTCTACTAGAGATAGAATTACTCTCGTACTGAAAAAAATATTTTGCAATAATCCTGGGTCATAGTTTTTTTTTTTTTTTTAGAATTCAAAATCCTATCCGATATAACTTGTTTGAATTTGATTGTAATTTATGTAATAAAATTTCTTACATCCTTCGATTTTCTTCGGGGCACGCGTTTTCGCGAGAATGATAGATCGCGAAAAGATGCCGCGAGATAGAGAGTTCACTCCGATATAATAAAGGTGGTTGACAGTGGTCGGCGTGGCGTAAATCTGCGAGAGCGCTGCGGGACCGTTAGAGAGGAGCGTTCGTTCGATTATCTCGGTCGATCGCGAGCACGGTATGCCGTTTCATTTATTATCTCGTTTTTCCTGCGGATCCGCGTTCCCGGCCGGTATTCCCGCGTTATTATTCGCGCGATCGATTCGCGCGGATTGTTCGATGACGACGACGGTTTCTCGCACGATGTCGACGAGTTTTTCGGGCGATTAATAGCCAGACATTCGCGATATTCCCGCCGTCGGAATTAAAATTAGCGGTCGCTTATTACACGGACGGTGTTTCGGAAAATTACACTCGAGAATCAGTGTCTTTTATTACGTGGCTTCTCAGATTCCCCGCATAACTGCACTCTGGGCGGTCGATACGTTGTACCAGTGAATTCTTCCGTCGCGGACACGCCTTCCATTCGAATGCAGAAATTGATGGACGGGAATTCAGAACGAAACGTTTTCATGCGCTTCACGCCGATCGCATAATTTCCCCCTTAGGAATACGGTAACGCATTATCTCCCGCGCATTATCTCAGATCTTATCGGTCGAGAAGGTCCAAATTTCACCGTTTTAAAGGGGAAAAGCGGGCGTTCTGGAAGAATTACGCCGGCGAATTAGTCCATCCGGCTCTTTATTTCTCGATCACTGTTTCCACTCCTGATTCTCTTCGGTATCACGTTGGAGATTGCAGAATCAACTATTAGGTTGGTAAGCGGAGAAAAATTGAAACAAATATTTTAACAAACATGACAAATTTTTTGCACGAACCTAATCGTTTCAATCTTGGCAATTGTCTCAATCTCTTTAATCCGCAATTCCCGATACCTACTACGAGCCTGTCATGAAAGCGTGAAATCTCTTCTCCGTCTATTTCGATCAGACGTAACACCACAAACGGCATCCACTCGCCCACGTGTGTCTCCGATCATCGTCATCCGTCGATGACATCACTCGAAAGCTCAGGAAATATCGATTGACTTCGCGAAGGCGGCCGTTGACACCGATTTCAGATCCTCGTAGATCGCATTTGGAAGTTGCTCGGAAAAGTAGGTGGACAAGGCGAACATCGACGAAGGCGAACCAAAATCGCATGCTAATTAGGTTTTCCCGCAATTCGTACCGTGAGAACGACGTTTCTCGTTACTCTTTACATTTATTCGCTTGCTTGCCGAAAAAGAAACGAGAAGTGGATCGACCGAAAGAACAGGCCGGAACAATGGTTCTTTCCAAGTGAGATAACAGCGGAGACTCTCCACGCGATAATTATGCTAATCTGCAAAAGCCGCGGGCGGACGCATAGAGAGGTGTCTCTACTTTCGCCATTATCGTATCCTAATTCACCTTTGCGCGTCTCATTCGCTCTATATTCTCGCTCTACGCTCGCTGTGTGTAATGTTGTTACCTTGCTTACGGGGACGGTGCACACGTTCGAACGGTTCGATCGAAGAAAGTGGAAACGTCGAAAGCTCCGATATAATACATTCGCCGTAATCCTATGCGCTCGTTAGACCAAGAGATTTCGTAAAGAATTCTTTCTAATTCCAATTTCAACCTTACTTTCTTCCTATCCTAACCGCGGGATAATTGTTTCGATGCTACCGTGTAATGCAACGTTCTCCCTCAATTATTCCGTATCGTTGCACGTTCGTTAATGGCGACTGAGAAAATGGAAAAATAATGGAAATATTTCGCAAATTTGTAGACGTCTCGCGTAGACTTTCTATCTCGGCCGCTTCGTGTTATCCGCCGTTCGTGCAAAGTGCGATTTATTTGACGGGATATCGGATGACTCTCACGACGGGTGGCTGTGTTGAGATTTTCGTGGAAGCTCTGTTAATATTTCCGTCACGACGATCCGTCCCGATCGGCCGTTGTCGTAAATTCTAAAGGCCACGATAGATAGACTATAAAACAGATAGATGAACAGTTTGGGTCGAGTCAAACTTAATTTTAGGCTTATATATGGTTGTTTGTAGAAAAAGTGTTCGAAATTTAGTTTAACGTGGCAACCAACGCTAGATTGTTGTTAACTCTCTAACGGTAAGGTTGGATGCGCGTTTATTTTACAGCGTGCACAAGATCACTCGGCTGACCGTCTTAGCGTTGAAGTAGTTCAATCCCTCCGTTTCTTCCTCCTCTCGATTTTTTTCTTCAGCGTATTCTGGAACCTCGTAACGCTCGCTCGCTTCTTCTCGAGGAAAAAGAGAGCCCGAAAATCGCATCTGGCGGGAAATTCAGCGAATAATTATACGCGAGGCGAAGGGAAGAATCGCGCGCTCGTTACAAAACGAGTGCCTGCCGTCGTGGAGGAGGGTGTATCCTCGCGGGAATCGAGTTTATATGCACGCTGGAAACGCGCGGGATTCCAACGCCATTTTCGGAGCTCGCGCGCCTATATACACATTACGAAAGAGAATGCCGTCGGGGGTGATTAGTCATCGGCAGAATTTTAATGAGTGTCGACCAATTAAGTCGGCGTCGTCGTGAAACGGACGGCGAGACAATTAATCGCGCACACCGACGACAATTATAAAGACGCGTGCCAGATGTACGAGAATTCGTGGGTAATTAAAATCAATGTCCCTCGCATCGATTTATAACGTCATCGCGAAATGCATCCTCCGCTGGTTGCATAAAAGACGGAATCTTCGATACAATGTCGCTTTCTTTTCCGCCAAATAGCGAAACGAACGGACATTCATTCCGTGCCAGTGGGTTAATTATTCGCGCATGTGACTAATTTCGTCGCTGCATGCATAAAACATGCATCTTTATGTCTCTCTTCTTCGTTTTTCCTCCCCCTCTTCCGGAACGGGAATAAGCGTTCACCGTAGACCGGTATTTATAGGGACAATGACATTTAATCGTGAAGTCGCGATATTACGTGTGTGTATAATTCGCCCGCAAACTTTCGTACTTTTCATTTTACGCTCGTGTAGGCTCGACATAGGCTTTCTCTTTCTCGCCGAGATTGACCGAGATCCTAGCGCGTTGTTGCACCGAGAGTCTGGTATCGTAATATTGGAGATGAATATTAAGCGTTACGTTGCGCCGAATGTTTATGCAACGTGAAAAGAATTGAGTTGAACGTTTCAACGGAAACTAATCACAATGTTTCGATCCAAGTCGATAAACGGACACCGATTGATTGACCAACAAGTTATAATTTCAATTTGAGACCGTGTTACTACTCGAAAGCTAGGTGAGGTAACAGAAATCATTTTGAGGAGAAATTTCAAACGTAAGTTACGCTAATTTTCACGAAGCAAAAATATGTCATATCTTAAAGATTGACTGAGTAAAAAATTAAAAAATATCGAAGATATTGAAATAAAATAGTAGCGATATAGTATCGAATATCGAGAAAGAAATACCAGTATTAACCCTTTGCACTCCGCTGTCGCCGTAGCGGCGACATGGTTGTTTTGCTGCCTCGGCACTTTAAGAAATTTTAAGTCCTAAAATTTATGTTTTTCTTTTATAATATAAGTTAGAATATGTTTTGTTATAAAATAGCTAAGAAATAAAAATTTTGTTTTATTGAAACGACTCTATTTTTCTTCTACATCATAGGTATGTACTTGGAACTAATAGCCTCTATGCATTACTAGGCTGGAGTGCAAAGGGTTAATAACATTACAACGTCACGAGCGCGAAAAGGAGCAATTGACCAACGAGCTGAATGAATTTTAATCTAATCCGGATAATTCAAGGATCAGAGGGTACACCCGATAACGACTCTTGAAATTCCAACGTCGTAAGGTCGTTCGCTATAATCACAAACAGAAGTCGGCGTATCATTAATGATCGTGGCGGGGAAACGCGAGTATCGAAAAGGCACCTGAGCACACAAACGAGCATTTTACTCATGCTCGACTCTTGGCCCCGTTTAAGATAATCATACGTCTCTGCAAGGATCACCAATTATTTCTCTCGGTATTGATGACGAAATAGAACGAAGGCAAAACGCGGAGTGGGAGGAAAAGAGGGAACTCCCTTCGGTCGTTTTATCGCCCGCCGTATAACATTTGCATGCCTTTAACGAGCGGCCAAATTCCACGTACGCGACGCGATCGTCGTCCTAACATTGGCTCGTTTAAGAGTGTGAAATTCATCGAAACTCTTTTCACGCTTGCCCGTTCGTTCCGTCGGAACAAATATTTGTACGACACGACTCTCTCGCCTCGTCTCGCGCTTCACGCGATGATCGCCCTCGGCTGTCACTCGCGAGCGAGTCGCCGGTCGTAAAGAAAGTATCTGGAAAAGAAGACAAGGCCGTGGCGATAAGTTCTGGGTTGACTTTATCGGAGGACTTCATCTTGCCGCCGCCGATCCTTTTAATTTCCACTTCACGGCCAGCTTTATCGCCTCAATGCCGAAGTACTGACCTCGGACTCGCTCGAAGACGCTCTCAATGACGAGATTTAGTGCGATAACAACCGGGAGAGAGAGAGGACGTCTGTAATGAACGCGTGATATCTTTCTTTTGATTTTTCTCCTGCACGTCGTCGAGAGGCCGTTAACCTGAACGCTCCGGCACACTCTTGCGCGTGACGTTAAATAGAGTTGCTTTTACGCTTGTCTCGAGAAAGCAGATAGAAATTGATCGCGGACTCTCGGAGGTATCTCAGCGCGTCTCAGCTGCGCCGCCGTGTTGTTGCGAAAGAAGGTTCAGCGGAAAACGCGTATTCATCCCGCGCTCCTTCGTTCAATTTTCCGGCGCCGGTGTCGTTGAAATCCCAATCGATTTTCTCTCGACCACGAGGCTTCGTCCGCGATACTCTTGCGCAAGAGGTTACGTAAGGTGGTGAGAACTCGTGAATTCTCGCATATTACGAGCCGGTCGAAGAAGCCACGCTTGATAAATCGCTATATATTAGTATGTCGATATATTTACGATAATCTCAGTATGATTCTCAGTAAATTGAAGGGGACATTTTGGAAATTTCGTTTGAATTCACCCTATAACGCGGTGTGTTCTATCTTGCAATTTCTTATTTATTATACTTTTTTTTCTTTCCGAACGTGTGTTATTATGAATCATCATAAACTAATCAAAACGATCTTATCGATTGTAAATTTAAAATAAATTTATTTAAAATTCATTTTAGATAAAATGGAATTGTATTAGGATCTTGAGATAAACGAACAAACATAGAAAGGTCTACAAAAGGCGAGCGCGCGGGTTGGTGCGAATAAATTTATTTTTGCGAGGATAATGTGTTTGATAGTGTTATCGCACGAATTTGCCAAACTTTTAAATGGAGATTCTCCCTTCCATATCAAACCGACCTTCCCAATCCAATTATTAATTAAATGTTTGTGTGACTCGAGAAAAAGTTGCATGCGATAACAAACAAATATTTTCACATAAATTTATTCGCAACAACAACTCGTTTTCCCCTTATTCTAAATAAATTAAAATTTTACATAATTTTTTGGATCGCCTTAAATATAAAAAGTATATCAAGAAGAAGGAAACTTCTCTCGAGAGAAATACAATTTTCGACTTATAACGAGGAGTGATACAACACTTTCGGATAAAACTGCTCTCTCAAGAGCTCATGATTAACGCGCTCGGTTTGATTTATCTCGCGATATCGCACATCCAATAACCTCGTCCACTTTTCTGGCACACCCTCTGTAACAGCCTTCGAGACGGTTAAACTGCTACGGATTAACGAGGAGGCTAATGCGTCGAGGCCATGATTCAAATCGTACGTATTTCGTTCCCGTTATCTTGACGATTGTATAAGATTTTCGCCGATCGGTTGCGGCCGGCTGAAAAATCCGCTAATCCGTTATTGCGGACTGTCCTTTCTTCTCGTGCGAAAGCCGACCGTTAAATCGGCACACATGCGTGGAGAATCCACCCACGCGAGTCGTCCTTGCCGCCGGCGCGCGCGTTGGTCTTGCCTTTTTCGTTCGGAGGATCATCCTGGTGACCTAGAGAGAACAGTGGGCGTCCGGTTATTTTTTTCCTCTCCGTTTTCTTTACTGTTATCCTTGACGATTAATGCGAATCGTTAGGAACTTGTCGCCTCAGCTAGGACGCAATCCTCCGGATTCACTTTATAGACTTCGAAACGCGTCCTTTTTTATACACAGGATTAATGATGTCGTTACGTAGCTAGAATGTTTTGAAACGTCTCATTCCCCTGGTCCGATTCTTTCCTTTGTCATTCGGTCGATCCTTTGCGGCATGTCCTCTTGTGTGCGTCATCTTGATAAATCAAATTCTCGAAATTCTTAAATAAGACAATTTTCCCCAAATAATGACAATAATAATGTTTTTCCGACACATTGTTTCAAAGTGATTAGTAGATTATTTTGGAATTCTGCACAATAAAAAATGTTGTATTAAGCGTAACATATTTCCCTACCAACATTTTTGCGTTAATTTAATGTAAGGTAAATATGTTAAAAAGTAAATTATGTAAAAAATCCATACAAAGTTAATGCGTTAATCGAAGTATAAAATGTGTTATCTTAGCGTATGTTTAACACAACGCAAAATGTTGCACGTTAGGAATTAACGGAAAAATTTTAACAAGAAGCGATTTTAACAGACAGGTAAATATTTTTTACCGTACGGACTTTTTGAGGAAATTGTCCCAGCTTTCCGGAACGATGTGTGTGGGCACCATTGAGAGGTTTCCTTCTCGCGAGGCCGCTTCTGCCCTTGCGTAACGTTTGACATTTTTCACCGACTACTCTCAGGTAGGCCTCGTCGGATTTCCGTGTGTCGGGATGAGAGATCTTTACGAGCCGTCTATTTTCGATCGTGCAAGCGACGCGACACGATGCGCGACGTAACGCGGAATGACGTTTCCAGGAAATTCGCTTTCAACGACAGGGATCAGTGGCCCCTGGCCATTGGGTCAGGCAAATTTAGAGCCGCGAGTCTATTTTCCCGGCCATATAACCGCGGAAGATTTACGCGAGCGTCGAAAGTGCGCCGCGGACAATGGCGTTTTAAAGGCGAATCCGCCAAAGCAATCAAACAGCACTCAATTCGGGATAAATCGGCTTTCGCAACGTCGCGTTTCACTCGACGTGTAGACGTAGCGCCGGGCCGGTCGATAATAAACGGCCGCAGTGTATTCGCGTGAAATTTCCCATTAATAACAGACGCAATATTGGCCCGTGCTGAATCACGTTCGACCACGTGTTTCTCCGTATGATAAGTGAATGATCCTATCTGTCGTGTTGAATCGCGGCCCGCCAATTGCCGGGAAAATTTCCCCCGGACGAATAGGTATTATGATCGCCCGAAGAAGGACGTTTCGATGATCCGCGCGCGTCGTTTATGAATCACGCGACCGTGAAGGCGAGTACTGGGACGTAAACGGAAAACCGGGCCACGTCGGAATCGTCGTCGTGAAAATAATCACCGCCTTCGTGTTGTTCACGTTGCTAATCTCGCGACTACTATTAGCGCAGGAAGACGGCGTGATGATCGAGATTGTGTTGCCCGTGGGGTCGTATCCTCGGAAAGGAGGTCACAGTCTAATTGAGATTCGTCGAAATCCATCTTGTCGTAAGTTGGATTTTGCATCGCGTTCAAACGCAATAGTCAAGATAAGAAATATTTCGGACGTATCATTTCGTATTTTTCCTTCGCTTCTTTATTTAATAACCGCGAAAGCTTTCTACGTCCCTGCGTATGGATCACATAAAACGTAAACCAGTGTCATTAGGAGCTTTAACCTCGAAACTTAACTAGCGGAAATTCCGCTGAATCCGTCACTTCCCGTCACTCATTTTTGCAGGTCACAGCTTTCTAGCCAGAAGAAAAAAAGATCGTGACGTTTGCCAATCGGAATATATCGTTAAGAATTGTAAAGAATTAGCGTAGAATATTCATAGAATGTGTGTGTCTGTAGAATTACTCATATTGTGCAATTAGGTCAACCTTTTGAAGGAATATCCATGTCATACGTACGACTACATTTTGCTTTCATGAATCTGTTGATCAAATTTCGTAGTTCATATTTTTACGTCCGATTGCTAATCTGATTCGATTTTTATTCAATTCGATTTTCTCCAACAAAATTTCCTTAACTCTGAGATGTGTTTTTTCCGATTATTTTTTTCAATTGATATCAGTTGTTAGTCTAACACAATTTGTATTTGACTCGTTTGTGCAGGAAAATTCTCGTAATTCTGAAATTTTCTTTATTTTGCCAATTTTATTTTTTAAAGGGAAAATTATATATATATATATATATATACGTATACGAAAAAATTATATATTGGATCAATAAAATTTTCAACAAATTTCCAATTGGACGTAATTAATCTGGATTCAATGGTAAATAGCATTAAAACTATTATATTTCAATAATTAAAGTATTAGTTTAAATGATATCAATCAAGGAGATTACTCTGATTACGCATGCTGTTGGAAATCTTATTTTTTTTCCATGTACAGATTGAGAAACTCGCTCAGTTGACTCAAACAAAATTCTTGTTGAGCAAACAAGTATTTTGATTGTGAGAAGCAAAGGTTTGGTTTAGAGAACCAAATTTTGCTCGAGTCAACTAAATGATTTTTTCGATAACACGATGTCGCACTTGTCGTGCATCTCGATCCCTCCGAATCAGCTGGATAATTTCTCTTCTATTCTTCGTCATTCGAGACGCGAAATTCCACATTCGTGGAAATTGTTTGCGCGGAACAATTTCAGCGACGCTTTTCAGCCGCGAATGTTTAATGCAACGCGCGCGACCGAATCGCGGAGTCGCGCGCGCTGAATGGCGATTTTTCATTCACGTTCGTTCTCACGAATCGCCCGTGTTTGCTCGCGAAGGGATCGTCGGTGTTGTCTAGGCGCGTAGTTAAGCGTACTTCTCGTTGTGGCGGTCGCGATTCGTTCTTAAGCGAAAGGAGTTCGCGAATCGGTTCGTTCACTCGTTCCAATATGGGCGAGGCCGGTGAAACCCACACACAGTAGACTCTTTTTACTGCTCTCTGAAACACTACATTGGCGGTAGCTTGAAACGTCATGTCGCTCGCATGTGGTGAGGTGCGACACGCGTATCGGCTGTTTCTAAAGTCGCGTTTCTTTTCCACTGAGAAAATCAAACTTTTCATTCAGGTTGCTTCGAAAGATTAATTTATTAATTAGGAAAAAAAAACTTTCTTACATAGCTCTAGAGAGGCGATTAACGCCTGGTTTATAACGATGAAAATTTGCAAAAATCATTTCAGCGGTAGCTCTTAGGAGCACTTTTTTTTCTTTAAATTTTTCGCGTTCAGATGAAATATCGACATCTCATTCTCATATATTGTCGGTCGCTAAATATAAAGCTGTCCGATTGTGAGATCTATAGGCGCAGCCAGGCTTCATATTGCTGGACGTCGAATTTTCGTAAGATCGTTGCGTCAGCGATGCGGCGGTATTTTGAAGCGACCTATATTTTATAGACGTTTAACCGTGTGTGTATATATATGTGCAATGCTCTGCAGTCCATGCCACCTCGGAGTGAAACTATATATAGTGACAGAGAACGGCCTTCGTTCTCTCGGTTACATGACAATCACGACTCTCAAACTGCTAAAGCCCGCCGATTATCGACTGTGTTTGGACAGACAGACTCGCGCTATTTCGTGTATCTGGTAGCGGTTACAAATCGTTAATCTTAGTAATGCGATATGCAGTCAGAACAGCTATGATAAATAGCCATGTCTGTCCTTTTTGTTGGAACAGTTTTTATTGATCACGCGTGGAATCCACCGAGAGAGAACTTCGCTCGCGATTCTCGAAGTCACTGTCGCGATTGGGAGCCCCTGTTTAAACTCTTACGGAGAGACTCACAAGTGTCGCGCTGTGCCCGACGAAGACAACGAGGTGCTGTGGCGAATGCCACGGCAGAAGTGGACTCCATCAGTCAAACAATGTTTATGAAATAATGTTGGACGCGCGCGCTCGAGTTAAGTAATCTCCTGGCCGCGGTCATTCTATTCTAATTCTCCTACGGCGTGGCTGAATGAGTAATGGCATCAGGGATGTGATTTACTAAAGTGACAAATTTGACTTTGGTAACGAGCGATGGTGCTCGAGCGACTGCAAGTGACAAGCGGCGTGTATTGCGAGCGTGTACAGAGAATGATACGTTCGTAGTGGCACGACAAAATAACTGAACAATAATGTGTGAAAAGTTCCAACCTGTAACTTTTATTTTACTCACTTTCTTTTTTTACCAGGACGAGACATATAGCTGCATTCCTCTTGATTGCAAGTTTTCGTTCAAATCGCAGGTGATGATCTTAACTCATTCCGGGCCGGGCTGAAAAAAATATTGAAATCCATGAGATCCAAGTACTTAGTTTTAGAGCGATTGGGAATTTCAAAGGAATTTGAAAAATCTAAAATCAGAATTTTTCGACCAACCGTTTTTCCCGAAAAATAGTCGGAACATCTCCTTTGAGTGACACCCGGCGTATATCTGATGAATCATATCATAACGGGAATCGTTGTTTTCGACGATTTGGCAACAATATTTCATCGTTGTTTTTTTCAATTTTTTATTTGTTACTATTTTTAATTAATTAAAAACGTGTGTGTTCTCACGTGTGTGTGCAAGGTTATTTTCCACTGACCACCAGAGGGGTGATGGTCAAGTGAAATCATTTTTTGAAAAACAAAACTATATTTCGGTAACAAGGTCTAAGTCTACTTTTATCATAGATGAAACAATATTTGAAGATAGGTAAATTTGCTATAGAGGAACGAAATAGACTAACGTAGGAATAACTTATTTACCTGTGAGAAGGTCTAAAGGGGATTTATCAGAGAGAGGCCTCGTTCCTTAAAGTTGAAGACCTTTTAAATTCATGTTTCTCGACAATCGTTGCGATTACATTACCTCTCTCTCTCTCTCTCTCTGATAGTCATCGCTATCGGTAAAGTGAAATGCCGATTTTTCAATAGTACAGCGTGAGAAATACTTTCCCGATTAGAAAGGACACTCGATGCGCTGTGGTAGAACCCGTGTAAACGGTGGGAGCTCTAAATCCACTACTGCTCATCCACGCGAAATAGTCCGCTCTCTTCCGCCTCGGTAGAACGCCCTGTGGCCTGTGATCGATGTAACGACGCTCATTGTCTCGTAATGAGGCTGGGAGGGACAGGATGCCTGTGCATGCACGTTTCGAGCGCGCGAGGCACCGCACGCATCTCTACCTGTCTGTCCGCCTGTTTAACACAGCCGATGGAAATCCATCATCTGTCATGCACGAGCAAGGCAACAGAAAAAAGAGAAACGAACACGCGCGCTCGAGAGATTGGCTCACGTGTCCGTGCAGAAATTCCGCGTATGTGTCGATCGTTATTGGCGCATTGAGGTAAAATTACACAGTGCCTAGCCCTTTTGTCTTAATAATTAAAATTCCAATATATAAAATGACAATATCATATTTTCAAGTTTTGCTCGCAAACATTTGCTTCATGAATTTTTATACTTTTTATAGAGTAATTTATTTCGTTATCAGGAATTAAAAAATTTTTTTGCTCATAGAAAATATTTATTTGTATGATTAATTAAGCAATTTTTTAAGTGTAAATGAGATGTTTTATTTCTTAGTTAAAATAAAAAAATATAAGTTTAACTTGTTGTAGAAATTTATTATATAAAACAGGACATTCGCCTTATAAAATGTTTTGCTCGTTAAATATTTATTGCGGAAACGAATATATACAATTAAATTATTTCCACTCTTGACGTAATTCTTGAAGTAATCTATGTTAATTGCGCAAAAAAAGTTCTCTTTATGGCTTCATGTAATATTCTCTCATCCGTTAAACGTGTCCACGACTTCGCGGAAATATAAATTTGACACATTACGTCGGCTTTCCCGAATAGAAAGATTCGCAAACTTTCTCGATTTTCGCGAGGATATCGCCGTTTCGTCGCGCGGGCGAAAATCATTGGGCCGAATAATGGGGAGGGGAAGCGTATGCCCGGCGAAAAGAAAGTAGATTCTGGGAGGTAATCAGCGAGTCATTTCCGGCCGACCGGAGGGCCAAATGAGCCGCGTCGCGTCGTTCGACGTGTCTCGATCGTTAGTTACCTTTCTCCCCGGTTACACACTGGCCGAACCTTTTTATTAAAGGAGAGATACCGGTAGTCCGTCGTTGCCATTTCATTCAATTTTAAAAACCGGTGAAAGTCCGCCGCGTTAGCATGACGATCGGTCATTGTGCTTTTATTCCATTTTGCAGCAACTACTGACCTTTAAACGGCGCTACGCGCGCCTTCGAGACGGACAATTTAGCCAAGCCCGTTGAAAACGTTCGATTCTCCTGGACTTATTTTACAATTTTCAGACGAAAAGTGTGCCTTTCTTAATCTAACGTTGGATCCGTCTTGATTTATTTTTGGCCGATTACGGCAACGTTTGAAAAGGCGGGAAAAAAGGAAGGTTACTGTATAGAAAGAGTGAGCGAGGGAGACCGGTATAATTATGCAATTTAGATTCAGTTTTACGATTCCGGTTTGGCTTTATTAAAAGTGAGAGTGGGCGTGCGCGCTGTCTCTCTCCGATCGCGAATATCTGCACACGCGCAATGTGTGAGGGTAGGGATAACGTGTTCTCGCATAAATACAGCATCGGTGCATCCCGCGGTATTACTCCTCCTCGAGAGGATTACTCTCGCGAATCTGATAATATCGCCTCGCGATCATTCACGTTCGCGCGAACGGAGAGCGAGTAAAGGCCATTTGGATCGCTGCTCCCATTGTAATTCAACGTACTTAAATGTTTTCGGTGTATAAATTAATTCGGTGCCGAAAGATTGATTTGGAAGGTGTAGATTATCAGGTCATTGAAAAATGCGTTAAATAGCAAACAGGTGAAGAAGCATGGTCTGGAGAATAAACAACTTCCCAGGCAGTATTAAAGCATTTTTTGTTCCTTTTGAGATCGAGCATTGTCGTGGAGCAGGTCTACTATTCTTTACAAAATCTCACTTCGCCGAACGAATCATTTCTTCAGCAATATTTTTGGAAAAGAATGCGCTTTATCGATATTGTTCACCACTCTTTTCTGAGATTATATTGATCATTCTGCGATGTTATATGCGGTATTTTGTAAATATATGGCTCCAATATTTAGATTTTAAGATGCTTATTAGAAAGGGGTAAAAATGAAGAATTAATTTATACAGCTAATACATTGAAGAATCAATCAGGTAGAAAGGACTAGCTGTCGGGATTATGTGAAAACAGTCAGATTGTTCGACACGTACAATCCTGAAACTGAGTTCGTTCAACTCGAGGTGTTTCGACCGATCATTTTTTTCTAGCGCGAATCTCACCTTTGCCCAAATAAAACGGCAAACTTTCACACGCGAGACAAGAGCTCTCGAAGCGAAGTCTCTACCCCGTTGAGACGTCGAGTGCAATTATAAATCTTACGTAACGCGAAGTAAGCAGATAAATACATTCGATCGCGTAAGAAAATATACAGTTCGAGCTGTGCGAAATCGCACGGCAACGGCCGATGATCGGAATCGATGATTCATCATCGTGTACGGCGCATTAACAAGTTCAATGCCATCCGGGGTCACGGATGACCGACACTTTCGTTATATCAGTGCGGCAATCATTAGTGACTGGCTGGCTTATTATTACACGGAATGTTCTCAAACTCGTCATCAACTTCGACGTTTCAACGACGACGCGATTCGTCGCAACTCATCGATTGCCTCGTCGACTGTATAAGATAGACGAAATTAACCCTTTGCACTCCGGAGCCATTTAAAATTTGTCTTCACACTCGAGGGCTCCGCTATGGAGACAATGCAAAGAACTTTCAATTCATAACATAAGGACAAAGACAAATCGTAAAAACTATTGTGTATAGGATATTCCGCTCTTGCTATTTGCATTTGAGTTTGGAGACAAATTTTTAATGGCTCCGGAGTTCTCGAGTGCAAAGGGTTAAAAAAAGAATTTTAATAGAATCAATTTTTCTTGTGTTGTACTTTTCAACATATTCACTTTGCGTTAAATCAACACGAAAATGAATCGTGAAATTTCTTACTGTGTAAGAAGAAATTACATTAATAAGCAAATCTATTGAATAATTTGAGAAATAGTCGCGAGTGATGCTCGAAAGGGTACTTGGGTAGGCAACGACTACCCGAAATGCGACGGGCACGCGCCGCCATCCGTGAATTAGAAAATGACACCACATATTCCGTTACACAACGACCGACCCTGATTAATACGGCGCTCTTAACGGCGACCCGTTTCGCGAGTAGTAACCACGACGCGGAAAGAATGTACATACACTGCATTCGTATGCGAAAAACTCCCGCGCGGGCNTATTAAAAGGGGGGGGGGGGGGCGCAGTCTGATTAACGGTACGTCTGTGGGATTCAGGCGATCGTACCTTAAGTCGGCACGAGCGATTATTCGCGAACGAGTGGTAACCCCCCCGGTTTCTGTGATTAAAAACACACTCTCCATATCGTTATGATTAAATTGCGCGAGCGTTAATCACCGCGCGACCGGCAGTGAGGGCTTATTTACCCTTTAATTACGGATCGCATATTCGTAGATTCGCGCGTTACGATCGATGTGTTATCTCGTGACGAGTACAAAAGATATTCATCTTGTGTTAAATCGATGCAAACATTTGTACGGGCCGCTTGTAAAGAATATTAAATTTAACAAACAATTTTTCAAAAATTATTAATTTAGGGATTTGAGTTGGTATCAAAACTATCTGAATTGAAGATAATTGAAGGAAGATTGGAAGGAATAAGTGTGTTAATCGAGTGATTGGATAAAATCAAATTTTTCTCTACAAAGGAGCGTTCCGTAAATGGAACACTAATTGAAGCGTCGGCGATCGTAAAGACGTTCAATGAAGTAATAACGTTTCGAAAAGATTCACATCCAAAAACTCGAGAGAATTCCTTCGCGGTTTAACTGTCCGCCCTTAGTGCGTTAAATGACGGATTTACAAACCGACTCAACTTTCCACTTATTTCTACGTTACCGTATTATACATTCTCATACTCATCGACGATCTCCCCGTATTGGCAAACACTTAATTACTCCGGCTGTTTTTCGGGATTAGCCGCGGTGAGGTCGTAACCTTTCCTCGTCTGTTGCAGTTGTCAGCTTCGTCGCCCGGCGCTATCTCTTCCGTGGTCGCTCCGGTGCTGCTCAAGTTTCGTGTGTGCAGGCCGCGATTGCTGCTCGCCGGCTCGAGGGCCGAAGTCGACCCCGCCGCCGATGTAGCCCTTCTGCACGGTGAGGTGTTGCTCATTGAGGACTCCGCCAGGCAGTACGACGCGATTGGAGGTAATTCGTTATTTCACTAATTACCTGAGTACAGCTTGTAATTAGTCGATCGCGTAACTTCTCTTTAACTTCGCGCTCGACGAAAACATTTTTATCTACTGTTGTCGGATTTGTTTTGCAGACACTGACCGCAGGTATCGGGCTACGGAGAAGCTATTGCATGCGGAAGAGGAGTATCACGAGACGTTATGCAGTGCCAAAGAATTATATGCGCGTCCGTTGGCACGGAGCTATCCCGAATTCCACGATGTCATTTTTCAACCCCTCGCGGATCTGGCGAGGATCAGCGCGGAGCACTGCCAGAGGGTGAGTTAAACGAATGATGTTGTTCGCTCTCTTACATTATAAACTAATAATATAATTAGAGAATATTGCAAAAGTACGTATGATATTCATGAAACTACGAACGTAATACCTTATTATTTATTAAGAAAGTTCATTCATTTTTTCGCAATAGTGATATCCTAAATAGACAAAATTAAAAAAATTTTTTTTAGTGTGTAAAAACTTTGGTAAAGAATGTAAGGCTCTTCAAACTAATGAAAATTAGGACGATAAGAGTCAAATGTATTTTAATTCTTTCCTGAAGTTTTTTTTAACAACAATGTATCGTAATATATTACAACGTAAGCTTTATCGAGTTTGAGAAAAATCAAATTAGCGGAAGTAGAAAATTAACGGAGAGTGTGAGAAATCTGTGGCTCACGTCGTACATCACTGAAGCCCGCGTTTTATCGACGCGCTAGATACCAGTCCGCGAAAGACAACGCGCGTTGAGCAACCCGGTGAGAGATGGCGGCACTGACTTACCTTGCTACACACCTGTTGCTTCTATGAAGCACTTTACCGAATGGACATCCCCTTTAACAACACGATTTACTTGACAGTTCGAATTTTAACATTAGACGAACAACAATCGTGGAGCGAAACGCGCGATATCGCGTCGGTGGCTGATAAGCTCTTAGGGCTGACAATAAAGAGGATGCCTGTCCTTCGGATGTAAACACAAAGCCGCGCCGGCGAAGCCGGTTAACGAGTCGGGATGAGCGATGACGGTGGTTAGCACCCTCATAAATATTGACTTTTACAAGACGTACGCTACGGCTGTACTCTCTCTTTCTCTCTCTCTCTCTCTACCATCTGTGCGCGCCTCGTAAAGTGAAAAACGTTCGCGCGAGCTGCGGAGATCGTTGCGCGGGATTCGAGGGTGGAAACGCCTACCTTCTTTATTCTGCGCACTCAACATCGCGGTCATCAATAACAAAGTTACCGTGAAGGCAAAAACTCTTTCTCGCGGCGAATCCGAGAGGTTATTGCGATCGCCGGATATTAATTGTGTCGACTTATGATCTCCTACGCGTTTATTTTCATTGCCGGAGTGACGTTTCAAGCGGCGGACGATTTACATTTTATTTTAATGAGCGCATTAAACGGTTATCGGTTGCTTCGATCGGTCTGTTACACCGCCGGCGCAGAGATGATAATTTCGAGAAAAAATCCCTCTGATGGGGGATGCTCTTTCTCCGCGTGACTGGCGAACTTCCTTTCGGGGCGAGGATCGTGATTAAGACACTATCTCCGACTTTTGTGGGGCATCTCGGGGGGTTGTTAATCGGCAGATCGAATCTGTCGGAGAGACGCGAGAGTATATTACTCTTTGAAATTTCTCGGAGAGAAATCTCTCACACGAAGCGAGTGAAAATTTAATCGGCGGTGAAAATACAAGAGCGAGTGTTTAACTCGGAATGAATCCATATTAGTGAATTTGTTCGCGCGTTAGATTCACTCTCTTCAATCTCGAATGAACCAAGCCGCTTCAGGGTTACTTTCGAGTAACTCACTTTACTTTTCGAGTGGAATTTCACTCGAAAGTAAGATTGAGAAAGTAATGGTTATTGACAACTGTAATAGCTAGTCAACATAGCTGTAATAGTTATTATCAGCAATAATATAATCACAAACATCGTTAAAAATAATCCTCGCCGATGAATCAGAACAAACTTGGCCGCGATGTTAATAATTGATGACTCAAAGTACAATCGACGGACAAATATCAACTGCTCGGAGGAGAAGGTTTATCTCCGATCGCGTCTAGCGCCGAATTTTAGCGTCGTAAAGGGTTTCTCGATACGACGCTCGTTCTCGCTAAGAGGGACTGAACGAGCCGTGTACCAACCTGCTCTTTTTATTCGNTTTCACTTGGGGGGGGGGGGGGGGGGCCACCGCGGGCAATTAGAAGCAATCGCGCATCTGGAAGGCGAGACTGTCCCTTTTTCGTGCTCGGTGGACGACGACGCTTTTGCTCTCTTCACCAGCGTTCCCCTGCTTTGCGACGCGATGATGATTCAGGGAATTCCTCTTTTTCATTTTGTCATTTCAGATTGTGATCTTGTATATACATTCGGAGATAATAATATTGCGCGCGATAAGAGTTTGTACGATTTAATACACATTCCGAGAAAAATAACGGCATACTTTCGGTAGAATATTGTCTCTCTTCCAACGTTTAGAAACAATTCTCGAGACTTAAGAAATTCGATAATGATCTTCCCTCGAGGAGAATCTTAACAAGCACGGTTCGAAGTTTCGTTTCGTCAGCCGTTCGTCCGAAAGAGAGACCGAGTGAGCAGCTTTTCTTCATCGTGTCGGCATCCTTGTTATTTTGAGCGGCGAGTTCAGAATTTTGAAGAGAGAGAGAGAGAAAGTTTCTCGACGTCTTTTCATCTCGCTCGGTCCCATCGTCGTAAATTACGTTTTTGCGCCACGTCGTAGCGCGTTCTACGGTAGTCGTCGTGGTGATGCAACCTCTCTTCTCTCCGCGATGCACCGCGGGCGCAGAATCTTCGCGCGGACCGACCAACCAACGCCACGCCCGCCGTCGGGTTTGTATTTTTGTCAGCGCGGCGATTAACTTATTTACCGCGACGGTAATTAATTCGCCTGGGAATCGTAATTTCCGGAAATTGTCCAGCTGGAGATTAATTATGCAATTGCGTTTCAGTGTGGCTCAATGACGTGAGCTTACTCAAGGGGATGTTAAACGGATGAACGACGAGCTCCGTCGACGAAAAAGACGGTCTTGTGTATACACGGAAAAACTAATTTCGTTGATTGAATTTCTCTCCTCGAGACCAGACGAAAATTCGGTTGTAGGAACAGAGGAGATTTATGTAGGAAGTTTCCGCTCAGCCAATTGAGATCGGTCAAAGTCGATGATATATACTTGATAAGCGTCGATAACAAAAAGACAGTGTATAGGTCTTACGTGAGTGCGATATAAATGCGATGAATTCTACGAATAAAACATAAGTATTGCAGAAGAATCAATATTTCCTTTTCGACATTCCCTTAATAACAATTTCTTCGATTAGCACCATCGATGAGAGCGTTGTTGAAAAAAATCGATCGAAGTCTTGTAGAGAAACGATAACGAAAACCGAGTGTGAGAGATTGCAAAATCATCAAGGCACGAAAAATTCGCGTCGCATCGCACGGTGCGTCGGGTCGATTGAAGGTGGANGGGGGGGGGGGGGGGCGAGAATGTGAAAGCTGCACCTGAAACCGGCGGTTTTACGCGTTTCGCCCCGGTCGCTCTTCTTGCGGCGGCATCGGCGGATTGCGGTGAGAGCCGGTCGCGTGTTTTGGAAACGTTCCAACCACTGATTGTCCCGGCGAACCTTGACCCACCGATTTGTTCGTCCCTCTCTCCTACGCCCGGTCGAATTGTTTGTTTTTTTCAGAGCATGATGAATTGGCGAAAAGTTTAGACCGTTCGTTATTGGTCGAATTTCTTCTGATTCTATCTCGCAGCCTCGACCTTAGATCTTAATCAGAACGGATAGTTGAAGAGACTGTGAAATCTCGATTAATTAATTAACATCAAAATGTTTCGCGTTAGTGTCGACGGTGATTGAACGTGTACACCGAAAGTTTTGGAATTGCCAAAACGGACATTTTGCGAGAGACTTGAAATATTTTGAATAAATTATGGTGCATTATAAAAAGAATCTGTCAAATTGAGTTAAACAATTTGTATACAGCGAACTAACTGCTTTGAATTTTTTTCTGGAAAATATTCTTTCGTAAAACAAGCTCAATATTTAATTGAACGAATGTCAGATTATTGACTCGGCTCGATCTTTCTTCAATTTGTCACGATTGGAGCTTGTACGAGCAAATTTATGTAACTCCGTGACTCTTGTTATTTTTACTCGATGTTTTGAAAAATTGATTATTATGGCATCGAAATACCATTGAAACTGATTATTGCGTCGTTGACGTGAAGAGATTGATTATCTTTTATCATAACATTATACACGTTTCTTATTTGATGATAATGTTCATCGTAATAAGAACGGATAGCACAATCCATTTTCGATTTCGAGAAAGATGGAGCGGAGCCAGTGCAGGTTGGTGCAATTCGCATGAGGTCTACCCTTCGCCGCGATCCCGTTTTTTTTCCGCATTTCCCGTTCGCGGCGAAAAAAGTAGACAGACAAAGTGGAAAGTGGAGCACGCTATAGCTACGCGAACAGGAGAAAAAAGGGGTCGGACGTGCGTCAAGAAAGTGGATGATGACCATCGTCGTGGATCGTTCATCGGGAAAGTGGACGGGGATACCGGATCGCCGGGAATGGTTTCGATTTCATCGTCTCGGGTCTCATTTTTCTCATATGAGAGCGGAGAAACAGAAATTTCGCGGAATTCAATTTCTACTCGCTCGAGCAGACACGTTCGACGACAATTCTCGTAAATGCGGTCGCGTATAAAAAACATCTTCTTTTAGACGTTTTTCGCGCGATATCTATAATTTCTCTCTCTCTCTCTCTCTCTCGGTACCGTTGTATTTTCATCTACATTTTTCATGTTTTTTGTCTGTCATATTCACATGGAAAAAATATGTTAGATTCAAGTAAATAATTATTCCAATCAAGGAGACTTTACTTGATCCAAGTAATAAACATTTGCTAACGAGTATTGAGGCGATTATTTACTTGAGTACCTTTTTATTTGATTTTCGACGAAATTTAAGACATGTCGCGTTAAAATCGGTACATGTCAATTAGTGACGTGCAAATATCAACGAACGAATTCTCGTCCGTTGCCCTCGTGTTGTCTCGCCGATGGCGAGGTTAATGATCCAATTGATAATAATTAACGTAGATTGGAAGAGGCACGTCCGTCTCCTTATTTACCGGCAACGACACCATCGTGGCGGCTCCCGGCAAGAAGGACGACCGTAAAGGCGCTCTCTCGAGCGCGTTGCGCTGCGCGGAAATTACGCTCGCTTAATATGAATATACAACGATCTCCTTACTATTAATTTCTCGCTTTCTCGATGCCAGTCGCAAGCTCGTAAAGACCGTCCCGGCCGGTACGAGGACATACATCACGTCGCTCGGCGGAAGGCAGGAAGTTTAATAACCCGGCCCTTCTCTCTCTCCCAGTAGGAGAGACGTCGCCGGTCCCCGACAAAGAAATTCCATCGTTAGATTATATGTAACGGGTATCCGACACACACATATATGCGCGTGAGCTTTTAGCGCGAGGATAAGGAAGCGAGCGAAATAAAAAGTAATTTGTCGTCGGACCGCACCACCTTTTAACAACGACATTTATTTTTAATGCGCTCCCTTCCACTGGGAGAGAACACGTCGGACGGAGAATACTACGGCGCGACACTATCGAAAAAATGATAATAAATGTTCCTAGTGTCTCGTCGTCCGTGTTTGATCGTTAATGGGACCGACTATCATTTGCATTGCTATTTCTGCACGTTGGCGATCTTTTTCCGATGTGCTCTTTTTGTTTCCTCGATCCGTTGCAGAGGGTGGATCCTCGGACGATGAAAAATGAGCCATTTTATATTCTTCGTTCCTCCCACTTAGGAGTGAAAAATTATTACTCCACGTGGAGAGAGTATGTATTGTTCTTTTCTCTTTTTATATTTAAAACGATTCTCTCCCTTTCTCACCTCGCCTGTCGGATTTCCGCGCCGCTTGCTAAATCCACCTCTAATGGAATGCCGTTTCGTGGCCGATCGCGTGCGCATTAATCAAATCCACGATCTCTCGCCCTAGGAAATCGCGTTCTCACCGGCGCTTTAATCCGAGACAGGAGAAAGTGCGTTTCGTGGTATACGCGCGTTTACTCGGCCGCACATTTCGTGGGTGCCGCCGAGGAGGAGACGAGACCCCTCCGGTCTGCGCCGAGTCGACAACCTGTCTCTCTTTCCGCTCTCATGACATATTGGTCTCACGACATGCCCCACCAGCGTCGATGTGAAATTGGCGGGTCATTTTTCAAAATTTCAAATTTCCAAATTCTCTCCTACTTTCATTTCGGTCGTCTGGTGATCTGGTTTCTTAACGCAGTTGGTATATAATAAAAGACATTTTTTGTTAAAATTGGTCCTTGTTAACATCGTTGTGTTAAATTTTAACATGTGCTAATGTCACATATTGCGTTATCTTAATGTTGTGTCGATATTCAACATGTGTTGAAATAACACGTTTTGTATTAATTTTTGACATAATATTTTTGTTATTTTTCAACGTATTCGCTTTGTGCAAAATTAATACAGAAATTGAGTGAACCGTTTGGGGCATGTGAAATTTAATAGAAAATTGTGTGATCCGTCGTTCGAGTTAAACAATGCGCCAGTAGGGATCCCATCATTCGGACTCTCGGGAGTTTCCGATACTTCTCGATTCGCGCGGGTCTCACGTTTTCATTTCCAGGCGGACGCAGATCTCTCTCGATAAAAGTGCATACCGCCACTACAAAGTAGCCCAGCAGCGTGGTTAATCGCCGGTGATATCGATGGCATTGCCTGCACACGCCCGTGTTCCCATTGTACGCGCTCGAACGTTGCGATAATCCCTTGCGGAATTCATTCTGCATTGGCGGAGAGAAGGATCGACGATGAAGCTCAAATCAAAAAGAAATCTACTCGAGATTGAGATACTTATTTTCTCACAACAACATTTTAATTTCTATATTTGACGATTGCGATCAACTTTTTGCATTTCGTGACAAATCTTCTCACGCCGTCGTTCTTCCCGACCGAAGCTCCGCGATCTTACAACATTATTAAAGCGCAAGCCGATCCGATGGATGACCCGGAAAGAGAAAGAGACTTTTTTTCGATTCTACTTTCTCCGCATGGCGAGCGTCGCTGCGTTGTTTAATTTGAAACAGCGTCACAACCGGTGCACATGGGCGCCGCAGTCTGGATCCGCGCACCCGTTTTTCATAACGTCCTTAACGTATAAACCGTGGTAAACCTGAAGAGAATATCGAAAATAGAGAAAAATATTCAGGTGTGGCCAATGGAAAATTAATAGTATATATTTTTTTATAAATTCTAACAGATAGAAATTAAATATTTCATAAAGATTCTATCCCCCCCCTCTTTTTTTTTATATATATATAAAACCTCGTCTTAATATTTGTATGCATAGAATGATTTGAAGAATAAACAGGAAAAAATAAGAATTAATGATACAAATAAGAAGAATATATGAGAATGAATGAGCGGAAATTCTCGAATAATACTCGGATCTGAGATGGGCAGAATTGACACTACGATAACGCGCCGCAACAAAGACGGACTCGCCATAACCCAATTGCGATGGATCTCCCGTCGTAACGGGGTCGCCGTGGCTCAATAGCACGTAGCGTTTAATCGATCGCTCACGCGAAAAATACGATTAGCATAAATAAAAGAGACACTCGATCCGGTATCGATACCCGTATCAATGTGCGGTCTCGTGGCGCGTTTGCCGATCTCATTTATCGATCGTCAATCACCTGGCGGGGAAAAAAGGGAGGAAAAGGAAGGGAACGGTAGGGAAAGAGAAACAAGCGCGAGTTGGTAGTGACTATAAAATAATAATGGGATAAACGCCTACGCGCGCGCATAGGTCCCTAATAACGCGAGGAAGTGGCTGTTCTCGGCCTGCTTCTTTTGGGTACGCCCACCGCGCGCATATTCGTCGTCTTAGAGACGAGCACACCGGCGGCGACCAGAGGAACCAGAGGAGGGACGACGAGAAGGCACGCGCGTGCGACGTATAATTAAAACCGCCTCTGCGAGGAATGCGTACGACCGAGAGAGAGAGAGAGAGAGGCGGCACGAGCGAAAAATTGGCCACGGTGTCCGGGTAATATCCGTGCCGGCTGAGATTATCGATAATCGAACGTCCATCACTATTCAGAGGATAGGGGAAAGAGCCCGCGGACACGGATTTTTTGTGCTATCATTCTCCATTCGAAAGATAGCGCATTCAGACTTTTCACACAGAAAATATTGTAGTAAAATTAGCACAATATTTTCTCCGTGTATTTTTCATTCTGAATTGTATGAATATTTTCATTCTTATTGAAGAGTGAATCTGATGTTCTCCACCGTCGCAGGAACGAATTCACTTTGATCGATTGAAACGTTCATTCATATGGAATCCGCGAGTTTGAATTTAGCTGAATTTTCGCAGTTTCGAGTGAGATTTTATCTCAAATGATTAAAAGAAAGAAATATTTAGCTTACCACAGAGAATGTGTGTTGCTGATTATAAAATTTCACAATGTACTTATACCAGACGCTTCTCTCTCCTCAGCGTAAGATGAATCGGGTGGGCAAATTTTGATCCTCGTTCTTATTACACGACCCTTTTGCCGAGAATTCCAAATTTCGCAGACAAGCCATCGTGAAGAATTGTGGCACGCCCTGATCGCGCACGGCAGCTCGTTTAATTAATAATTTCACAGTCGATTAATTCGCCTAACGTTTAATCATTATTTCACGCGACTTTACAACCAGACGGTGGTGCTAGACGTCGGATTTCCGGCTTAACGCGCGCGATCTCGTTTAATCGTTTCACTAATTATTTCCTTGTTATGCTCGTCGTTATCATCGATGATGATGGCGGCAATGAATAAACGACGATCCAACGTACGCATACATAATTTATAGCCGAAATGCTTCCTCTTACTCTCTCTTCCCCGAACGGGTCACCCTGTGTCGTCGGTATAATGCGATGCATAAATGCATGGAGGCACGCACTGCATGCACGCTTAACATAGATACGTATCTGACAATAAGAAACGCATCGACACACCGACGCATCGTGACGCCAGCAACGACGTGACGATGCACGTATATCGGCTTCTACGCGCGCATCCCCCTTTTCATCTCACGCGTTCTCCCGACCGAATGATATCCAACGAGAGAGAGAGAGATCTCGCTTGTTGTGCGTGAATAATACGACAATTCATTTTTCGTTGAAAGTCCAGTATCGTTAACCCTTTGAGTACTGAATTATTTGAAGATTATTATGCCCATGGGACGGATTNTTATTTTATTTAGATTAACTCTTTCGGTACATTTGACGAGTGAGACTCGTCATCTGCTTACTTGGGCATAAAATGTATTACTTTTACACATTAATCCATATAGCGACAAATTAAATCCGTCCCATGGGCATAAAAATCTTCAAATAATTCAGTACTCAAAGGGTTAATATGTAAAAGTAATACATTTTATGCCCAAGTAAGCAGATGACGAGTCTCACTCGTCAAATGTACCGAAAGGGTTAATTAACGATGAAGGATGGAGAAAAATATTAATTAATATTAATCTTTATATGAATATTAAGAAGATTGATGACGTGTTAAAAATAAAGTCAAGCTTTCTTGATGAGGCAACGAAAGAAGTGATTCGCCAAGAATCGACGAGCGTCGCGGTACCCATTGGTCCATTTTTCATTCGAAATCTAAGAACCTTGATATGATCAGGTTCATTGAAGAAATAATTTAACTCTGGAACGGATACTGGGTTTGTAACTGTTTCTCCCGCGTGCGCCGAGACTTCTCCGAAATGGAGATCCGATCTCTTCTTTCGGAATTGCCTCATTCAACGTGCCTTATCGCCTGGTTTATGGCTTTACGAAGACGGTCTTACTAATCCCTCGGATAAGAGGAGGCCGTCGACCTGTCTCAGCGACCAAGCCGTTTTATCCTCCGACAAATTTGTAATTTTCCCGACTTTTCACGCACGTCGAAATAATGATCGCTAATATTGCTTGAATCAAGCTTGAAGCTTGATTTAGGATACCGATCCCCTTAATTAATAGTAAAGTTCCGGTGAAAAGTGTTCTCGCTCGTCGAGAAACAAAGAGCGCTTCCTTCCCAGTCACCGTCTCCGTTCTTTTGAAATCCGCCCAGAGATCGGCGTACAATTTATCGCGATAATTGTTGCCCGGCTGTGTTAAAGCCGAGCCCCGCTTTCCTGCGTAAGACGTAGCAATTAAACCGGAACAAATTGGTTGTTAGGAATTGAGCTCTCTCGCGCGGCAGGCCAGTTTTATTGTGATTACACGGTGCCTCCGATAGATACGTATTCGTAGCTCGGAGGCAAGCTGATTGACTCTCGTCGATAATTTCTATCCGCCTGCGTGGAAGACCTTGCCGTTAAAGGGCCTTGAGAGAGCTCGCGTCCATCACTCTCTTTTGCGTACATACGGACAAAACCACGAGCTCATCCTCCGAACGAGCGAGCGCGCGGCGCTTCTTGCTCCAAAACCGTGTAATACAATTTCATGAAGCGCGCACGTTTATTATGGCGAAATTAATTACTACGTGCCAGATACATCGCGCTATTCTTTCGGACCGGTTTATTTCCATTTTATCGCAGCATCCGCGTGTCGAGAGCCCTCTTTGTCCGATTGTAAGACGATTTGCCATTCAAGTTACCGCCCGGACGAGCATTTTTGCGGGAAACACGCGTGAAATTCGCGCCACCGGCTCTACCGTGACGTTTCGTGGAGGACGATCGATCCTTTAAATGTCACGAGGTAATGGACACTCTCGACGAGGAGGTTGTCGGAAGATTCGGGGAGGAATTATCCGAACAAATCGCTTGAGAATCAAGTCTTAGCGCAAATTTTCGATATTCAATGAAAACAATCCGGTCTAGGAAGTTTAATCATCTTTGTAACAAGTTACTTTTTTGTTAAAACAACAATAAAATCGGCGGCAAAATGATTGGCAAAGTGGATTTTTCAAATATATCCAGTAAGATGGGGCCTCATGCTCTGTTTCGTGTAATACGAAAAAGAAGTAAATAATAACATGAAATTCTTCCTTACAGGTGAAATAGATAAAGTCTGCTAACTAACTTGCTAAATAATTGCAGTAAAACAAAGACGTTTTGCTTCTAGGTAATGGAAGAATAAATGATGAAAGTAAAAAACTTGTTCTGCGTTGAAATCGTCAATTTGATCATCGTTGTTAAGTAAAATATGTGTCATCGACACTTTCGTCTGATTATAAATAGTGATGTTTTGTTTCTCTCAGCTCCGAAATTGTTTAACTCGAATTTTTACAACGCACTTTCTCACGCGCACTAAAGCGACGGATCGAAAATCCGGCATATCGCGAGTCATACATTATACATGACCTCCCTTCTTTCTTCCTCCCCTCGCGTATGTTGGTCATTGTATTTTAAGAGCCAATTCTACCGCGCTTTTTTTTACTTCCTTCCAGATCCGCGGGGCGCTCGAGAATTGGGACGGCGGTGCCTTCAAACCGAGTGAGTATACACACACGGGGGGCTTCTTAGCGACCTTAACGAGTTTATTATGCCCGCGAGCCTGCTCTCTCCTTTTTCCCCTGCGCATCTTAGGAAACTGGTAAAGTGAGCTTATCAAGGCCTTCCTTTTCGATAATCGAACGTGACAGACGGCGATCGATAGTTAGGCTATCTGGAAGAATTCATTAATTAAGCGGCTTCCCTCCGAGTACTGCCCGCGATCGCCATGCATTCGAGAGAGTACTCTTCATCTCTCGCTCGCCTATTACCGTGAAATGACTATCACCGGCCATTTCGAATTTACATTAATAAGATCTTTTACGCCGGCGGCGGCGTCGATCGTAAGTCGGGGCGCGTTCGCGGCGGAATTTATTCGCGGCGGCGTTATCTCGAAACACGATACCGCGCGCATTTTTTTCGCACTCGCCCGCTCGTGACTCACGCCTTTTTTTCGCGCGACCGCCTGAGGATATAATTGCACGATGTCAATTCGTAGCGAGAAAGACTACCGTAAATTCGAGCGTGGCTCGCGTTGAATCCGCGAATTACACGGTGCTGGCCGTATTTCACGGCGCAGGGACGGAAAAGTGCGGATCGCGTGCGGAAAGGGAGCGAAACCTTTCTTCCTTTTCGTCGACGAGGAGAGGAAGAAACGCGTTAATAATCTCGGCCCGATGTTAATTTCTCCCTTTAATTTAATGTTCCGTTTCCCTCGTCTCAACACGTGTGACGTCGCTCTACTGTTTCTAACACGTGCTTCATTTTTGCCGTCGCTTGCACCGTTAATTACTTATCCGCCGGGGGGGTTTTTCCGGCGCAAGACAGATTTTAATTACGACCGACGCCGCCGACAGGTGACTTATTCCCCGGCACGTTTTGGAGCTCGTACTGGGAATACCTGGAGAGGTACAGCGAGGCGAGGAGGACTCTGGACGAGCTGAGAGCGACCGAGGACCCCCTACTGCATTTTCTCCGAGTCAGGCAGGCGGCAGCGAGGCACTCGCCTTCGTCTCTGCTTCTCCTACCGGTGAGTCTTTAATAACGATATTAAATTATAATATTAACAAATTTTATTCTCATGATTATTTGCATTGATAATTAATGAGGCCTCCATTTACATTTTGTGTAGTAACATAGTTAACAATCAATTAAATTGAAAATGATCGTCGAAGTGTTATGCAGGAATGTTTAACGTAGCGTCAGAAGATCAATACAACAAAATTTCTACAAAAAAACTAATAAACTTATAGAAAGTAGCTGTTTCGGCATAAAAAAAAGTATTATTTTAGTGCAGTTTATTAAAATGTCATACTTCGAAATGTGTAAAATGTTAAATAACGATCTTATTAGTTTATTCGTGTGGTAATGAAATGCTATTTGAAAGTGTGTTGTAACAAATGCCGGGCTAATTGGCGGGCTACTACGAAAACTAAATAAATAGCGATACAACATAAGCGATCGCTAGAATTCGTTACCTAATAGCGGAGATACTACCTTCTCCTCTATAATTTAATTGGCTAAATTAAATCAATATGTAATAATTAATAATGATTATATTTGCACGAATTAATAAAAATAGTGACGAGGGCATCGTGTGCAAATATTTCGGGGGAATTGCCGGATTTCTTTTTCATTCACTGTGTACTTATACGGTAAGAGAGTGGTCCGCGAGAGAGATCCGATCGCACGCGTCGTAAATCACGTAACCGTTGCCGAGTTAATCGATGTTAGGCGCGCTGTAACGCACGATTACGTTTGCTTAATAAAGACTCGGCCTTGCAAATGATAATTACACGCGTCCCGCTTGCGATCTCTCGGCGCGTAACCGAGGTATGCAGCAAAGTTATGCGCCGGAAAAGAGATGCCCGGGAATAGTGAAATGAATCCCGCGGTGGAATTCTTCCCTCTCCCTTTCTCCCACAGTCTCTCTCCCGAGATACATCCTCTAATTAATCGTGCCGTCATTAAGTCTAATTACGTTAATTCGTTCCGCGATTTCTTCAAACGAATACTCGCCGCCGCCTTGAAGACTATTTAAATTACGAATTTTACGGCCGAAGCGCTCGATCGGAAATCGACCTCTCGTAAAAGCTTTGCGAAACACGCGTTTCTCACTCTCCGTCGCTCCTGGGCGCGATTGTGGTGCGCTTCCCCAGTGAAAGTCTTATCTCGCGTCGCAACGGGACAGAGAGAGAACGTCGGTTTAACCTTTCGAGATTCTCGCGTGTATGCATGACGCGAGCCTTCCGTCATTTGAAGAAGACGTGATGAATGTAGAAGCGGACGAGAAATTAGCCGGGGGAAATTTCAGACCGGCTGATGATTATTCGGGGAGATATTTTAAGGGGCTGCCTCGAATAAGTAGCCCAATGTTTGAATTTTTCTGCTGGCCGCATAGATGTCTTTCTGAGGGATTTCGGGGAGGATTTGAAATTTAGTAAAGCCATTTCGGTGGCTAATTCCTTTAAACGTTTTTTCCTCGAGATGCCTCCGACCAATTACAAGCGCGTTTCGAGTTAATTCCACCGATAGGCGGCCGAATGAAAAAAAATCCGAGGCGCATCGGTGAGAAGCGTGTGTGTGAGATGAGCTATGTGACAGCTTATAACGGGTTGCATTGAACGGTTTCCCCTCGCGCGATGAAATCAACACCCGTTGAAATATCGATTCGGGCCTACTCTTCGAGAGTGGTGCGCGCCGATAAGTGTCGGCGGTTTCGTTGCTGAACACACAGTTATCTAAATTTGAAATCCCGATGCGAAGGGATTACCTCCCTGACGCAATTATTGATAATAGAATATAGCGGCGCAATTACTCCGGACGCGGCAATAGAATGGAATGGATTTCTTCACGTGTTTTCCAGCTCTTCCCCCCCATTTGTAATTCAAAGACGTGGGAGTGCGGTTTACTGGAACGTTACTTTATCAGATTCCGTCGGGAATGTTAACTATGAAATTTCACCTGACCATTTCTGCACCTGTGACTGTGGTAGGCTGCCTACGTGATGCCTTGTTGCACGTGGGTGTCCACGCAACGGTCCGCCCGTTTGTGGCAGGTATATGCCGCGTTGATATATTATTTACTTATCGTCGCTCGCTCGCTCGCTCGAGACAGACAGAGAGAGGCCGCGCGTATGAAATTGCGGTTACGTCGTTACGAAACGTTGATCTTGATCTCGCGCACCTACGCGCGCGTACAACCATGTGTGGCGGCTTATTACAGCATTTACAGCTATCTCCTATAACACATAAATCATATCCGAGTGTCTGGAATACTTTTACGAGCTAGGAAAAATGAAAAACGTCTATTTTTCTCATCGTGACCTATTAACGCCCACGCGACCATCTTACGCGATAATTTCTCGTCGCCAGATGTTTGCCAGGGAAACACGAGTCGCTTTGTTAAAGAAAAGCGAACAGAAGTGTCGGAAAAGCACGAAATAGAAGCGATATATTTCAAGGTGTGTCAAAATATACGTTTCTAACGGACGTTTCATACAAGTAGTACATCTCGTCAACACCGTTTCACCGTTGACAAAATTTTGCAGAATCGCTTTATGCGACAAGTTGGCGTAAACCTGAGATTTAGTTTTTTCTTTTTTAAATTTCTTTTCGATATAATTTTTACTCGGTTCGCACTTGTGCGTGGCGGAACCATTCATTGTTTCTCCCTCGTCGCAGAACGACGACGAGTGATTTACGAGGCGTCCCACCGCGGTAATATATGCCTCGCCGAAGGATGGTGACTCAAAGACGCGTGGAGTACTCGAGCGTGTCGAAATTGATTTTCCAATTTTCGTCCCGTTGTTTTCCGGATTTTCCCGGCATTTCGCGATCGTTCAACCGCTCCTTATCGGCCTGTTATCGACTCAAGAGCGAGGGGCGACGATAATCGTTTCCGTAATATACAAACGTGTTCGCGGGAAGTAAGCGCTCTCGACCGATGTAATAACTGTTATTAAAAGGATCGTTCTAATATCGGGCGGTCTCTCACGTATCGATATCCGCGCGCTTCTTCCGGGTGTTTCACCTGCGCGCTACTGTTCTGCCCGATCACAGTGCTCGCGATATTTCATTGTTTTTCTTTTAAGCCGAGTCCAGAAAATAAAGCTCATGTCGCAATCATATTTTTCATTTGAAAACCTAAACACGAATTGGCCGTCTTATGTGTGAGTTCGTAAAAATTCGTTGAGGTGCAAAACGGTGATCGTGTTCAAGATTAGTCAAGTATGGTGGGAGTTATTATGAATATACTATTATTGTGTAATATGAAGTCGGAATAATTTGATTCGCGTGCCACTCGACTGAAATTACACGTCGGAATGCTTTTTCATAAAATCTCTTAATATCTCATTATTTTTCAAAATATTATTATTTTCTCAAGCCATATTGCTCCGTCGTGTCGAATATTTTGTCGTCGTATTATGATATATTCGTGATGTTGAGGAACAACCTTTCAAGAGAGAGAGAGAGAGAGTCGTTTTGTTACACAAACGGTGTCTGTTCGCCGCAATTAATGACGCTTATTTCATCTGTGACGATCTTATCGTATCCTTTTGTGCTCCTCGATTTTATGATCTAATTTATTTCACGCGCGCGCTCAGTATGAAATTCCCGCGGACTTGTCCGAAATTTTAAGCCGACGGGAGAGAATTTAAATGAACGTCGCGGGGTCACGGTGTAAGCCGCGGTTAACCGTAAACTATGCGGGCCCGGTAACGGTTTCCTCGGTTCGCGCAATATATATTCGCGTGTGGATTCTGCGTACGTCACGGGGATGATGAATGACCTCGCGTCGTCATCGATGATCATCGCGCGCTGACAGGACAATCGAACTTTCCTCGCTGTTTAAGATAGTTGTCTCGCGACAGTATTATCGAAAAGTCTAGTATGATGTAAAGTTTAATATTCCACGAATAAATAGTGTACACGACGTTTTCGATTAATATCGCTACTCTGGGGAATTACAGCGAATACCGCTGCATCAGCCGTACATAAAATACGCAAAAGGATCTTCTTGCGCCGTCTGATTATCGTTGACGTCACGTTTTTGCCAGCACGCCCGACTGAAAATAATTAAGTGAGAAAATAAGGGCTCGATATCTATTCCGTCGACGATAAGACGCCGGTATGATCGTCCTATCAATTAATTCCGCGAGGATAATTGGCGAGGAGCGTGTACACAAAGTCATTTATTTGATGGCAACATTCTTCCCCCTTTCTCTCTCACCGAGTTGGATTTGACATGCGATAAGTCCCCCGCGGTATAATAGACGTTATAGTATGCCTCTGTGCACGTCGGTAGAGAGAAAGAAGGGCGCGCGTGATAGTGTCAACAGTGAAAACCGGCCGCTGCGAAGAATCTGGTTTGCCGCCGCGGTTACGCGGCAACAGCGCGAATAAATACGCATTTACAACTAATTAAAACGCGCTCGGGAAGAGCGCAAAATAAACGCGGCAATTTATAACGTCTTGTGGGAAAATCTTGATTCAAATCCCGGGCGTAAAATGTGTATCGCGAATTAAGAGCAACACATGAGTGGAAATTACACGCGTCTTTTGCGTCTCATTTGCGCGCGAGTCGGAGCGAAGGTGAGAAAAATTCGATCTCGCCTGCGAAGTCCTGCACTGACGGTGAATATTTTTTCAACGCTTATTATATTTATGTCGACGTAATATACGTTTTTATTTCATCCTCGAACGTGATTTCTACATTCGTAAGTTTCACACGCACAGCAGTTGACTGTCCAGCCTCTAACTTTTACCTACTTGATCAAGTTGTATATATTTTTATTTTACAGCCACTTAAGTGACTGTAAAGTTGGTGAATTTCAATCGGAGAAAGATATGTAAACAATCAGTAAGAGGAAATACATATGCACCTTTTTTTCTAATACTTTTGACATTTTATTTTGTTATAATTTTAGTCACAGCTCTATCTTCAGTAATGAGCACGCATAAAAATAGCCACGCTCTGAAAACTGCCAATTTCTGCACAATAAACTAAATGGAAAGTAAAATATTTTCTCGGGGTACACGGAAAAAAAGTTTGGTTGAATTAGATAATAAATAAACCAGACGCGTCTTCTTACAGCCACAAATTCTGTTTTCTTCAATCGTTTGGTTCAACTCTTGTTTTTTTTTTCGTGTATTGCACAGCCCCGATCAGACGCGAAAGAGTCGAACCACCAAAACGTGAACTTCACTCATGTTTTTCCCCCATATGTATTATGATGAATCAATGAATCCGCGACGCAAGGAAGGAGACACAAAGTGTCTGCGCCGTTGAAGAGTCGCGGAACCAGTTTTTCGAATTCGGGGAATCTCGTGCGCGATGAAGAAGAAGGTGGAGGACAAAGGGGGAAAGCGATGAAGAAGAAGTAGCCTCCTCTTCCCGATGTTCGATTCGTCTAGCCTTGGTCATGCGAGGATCGTATAAATCAAGCGAGCGACCAACTCTTGCCGACCATCCCCGGCGATGAATGTGCCTCGCACGTCCAATTTGTGTACTTTGCATATGTAGCCATATCGCAACGAATTAACACAAAGATTGAGAGACAAATTTGTAACGACACGATGAAAGGAATTGAATACAGGGAATTAGAAGATAGAAGTTCTTTTTTTAACCGTGGGTTATTCAAGATTCTCAAAAAGAAAAAAAAGACTCTCGCTGATCATCCCCTTTTCTTCGATCTGGAGATAAAATTTCTATGTCCGTCGATCGCGACGTGAAAGACGAATGCGTCGCTTGTGTGGTCTAGTGACACATCTATTAGCCCATTGACTCCCATCATCACGGAGGTGATGATGGACGACCCCTTCAGGTGCTAGAGACTGGAAAGAAGTCGTTTCGCCACGATCGATCGATCGCGAAAGCCGCGGACGTTTCTCGATCGCCGGCGCATAGGAAGTAATCGCCGCTTCGCCATAAATAACGCAACGAAAGCTATTAGTCATAGTTCGCCAAGTGTTTGCATCGCGGCTTGATCGCGTGTAAAATGTTCTCGCGCAATTATTTTTGCATCATCATGGAAGGGATGAGTAAAAAAAGGGATTTTACGTTGAAAAGAATCGAATGAAAGAATCTGCATGACAAATTTGCATGACGTTCACACGGGGAAAACGTCGCTCGATTACTCGGGAATGTTGTCGACACTTGGCGATTAAAAATCCGCGGCGTGAACGGTTCTGTGAATTACCAAGCCGGGAGATTGATAATAAAGCGTAATGAGGAGTGCATTCTCTCGGGAAATAATCGCCGGGAATCCTGGCAATGAAGTTACCGTCCATTCCAACAATTGCGAAACTCCGCGGAAAAGTGGCACGAAAAAAGCTTAAACGAGCTATTGTCCGGATTGGGCGGTTAAAAATATATCCGCCCCGTTCTCATGGCATGCAAACCACCGGCGCGGGGAAGGGAAATCGAACAATCGCGATTTGACCCCGAATTATAGAGAGAGATAATGGTAACGCAGGTGGTAGTTAAACGTCGATTATTACGCCGCGCTTGTGCATTCCGCTGTCCTTATTTGCACTCTCCGGCCGGGACCAAGCCCACTGCATTCTTCCGATCGGTGATAATTGCCCCGGACTTTTTATGCCGTCCCGGTAATTTTAATATGCGCCGCGTAATTGCACGTTTAATGAAAAACGATGTTCGCGCGCTATAACTACCGTTGAGGAAAAAGAAGACTCGTCGAAATCGCCGCACAGGTGTTACCAGTGCTGAAAAGGACATTTTTTTGCACATACTGCGATGGAATTATATCGAGTGAAAATCGGACGGTGAGTTAATAATGCGTCGCTTCATTGAAATCGGGAGCATGTCTTATATAAACAAGAGAATAAGGAAATTAATATGCCGCTCTCAAATTTAATTCGTTTGTTGGAGAAATTTTTTTGTTCAATATAATATGGGAGGTTTTGAGATTAGAAATTTGATTGGAAAATTACTGTAATTTGTGGCGACCATTTCTTCCTCTTTTTGCGTTTACTGCTCTATCGATACGTCACAGAATCACGTGCCCGAAAACTTTTATCGGCGATATAGGTCGCGAGATACATCTCCCCCCGATAAAGCTCCTAGCTGATGTCCCTTCATAAATTTTAATACACGCATAATTACACGGCCGCTCGGCTAATAATCGTCCGGGATTCTATCATAATAAATAAAGCCCGCGTAAATGAACGCGGTCTTGCCTGGCGCACCAAACAGAAGATCGAATTCGTTATCTCGGACGCGGCGGCGGTTATTTACGCGGAATTTCCGTAATCTCGCAAATTACGCGCGACTATCCGACCGCGGCACCAAAACCGAAGCGTAGTGTCCCCCACAACGAAGATACTTATTTGAAGTAATCATTTTGCACGGCTTTTTACACAAAACGTCACGATAGATTTCTCCCGCCGGTCGTAAAGATGTGCGTTCTAATGACTTCACCGTATGCCTTTTTTATTACCAGTCGGTAATATTTTTCCGCATAAATTGTCTCTCAGTGCTTTCACAATGCTCGCTTCGGCCGAAATCGACGATAACTTTCGCGATTCCTTTGTCGATGGTTATTCTGTTATAGCAAGTGGCGTGCTGATTTCCATTGATTACACAGAAGCTATGACATGGATTCGACGAAAGGCGGTTATCGTCGCGATGTTAATTTATTGCGCGATCGCACGCGGCGCCTATTTATCGCCGACGAGTAATTATTACTAATTGGACGGTTCGGACGTCGCCAGCCGAGGAGATTCCTCCGTAAGCGGGCGGATCACATGAGAGGTGCCGCCGAACAATAGGATTCGCGAGAGAGAAAGAGGACCTTGGAGATCTCTTTTTTTTTTTTCTTTTCAACCGGTTATATTTTATTACGTCGATCGCTGGACGTACGTTCGTCCGCCGGGGAATCGAGGCTAATCACGCTCTTATGCAATTTAACTTCGCTCGCCGCCGCGATCATTTATCTTCCGCCGAAGCCACGTTCGCGCTGACAACGCTCGCTAATCGACGGACAACCGCGAGTCCTTCGAAAAAAGAGCGAAATAATGGACTCTCGATACCGTAATGCACCGGTGGTGCCTTCGTGGTACCTCCGTTTCCCGCTCGTTCGGTTGATGACCATAATTGAAGTACAGTGAAGTAATTACTTCTCTGAATCATGCACTGACAGATCGATCTTTTTGGGGGGAAAAAAAACATCATTCGTACAACTACGTTCCAATTTCTTAGCATAAATTAACTTGATTGTTAATTTTTCAGTTTTATCCAAGTCATTAAACCTTCCGTCGTCGACTAAATGCTACAATTCCCGCGTCAGGTTGCCGACTTAACTCGATCTTTATTCAGTCTAACCCGAATGCAATTTATGCGATAAAATTTGCACAATCCTTGGCACAGCCGATTTTTGGTCTCAATGTAGATGAGTTCGACAGTGTGTTCGCTATATCGACTGTCTCGTCGATTATTTATTTTTCAGGCATCGCGGGCTAGGCAAGACATACGCACGTTTGCATTCGCATGGCGTAAAAATCATTCCTGCATATGCGTGTACAGAGTACTGTTTGCGCGCTCGGATTTGCTCTCGCTCAGTTCGCAGTTTATCGAACAAGACGCCGTACGTAATAAATGGAAATTACGTGATGTCGTTGCCGCGAACGAAAACACGCGCGTCTCTTATTTACGAACCAGTCTCACACGAACTAGTTGTTAGATCATTCTCCTCGGGCGCGCAACAGAAATGCTTCACCGTTAATTAACGCGAGCGATGCGTTAATCGGAGAAATTCGCGTCTACTCTACATTCTAGATGAAATCGACTGGGATCTGAAAACTGGTAATTCCTATTTGCAGCATCAATAGGAGACCTTTAAAGACTTAATGTAGAACTAAATTAGACTTAAAATAGGACTCGAGTTCCTATTTATAGCATCAAAAGAGCATAATAAAAGATTTTTGAAGACTTAATGTAGAATTAAATAGACTTATGATATAGAACCAAAATTTCAACTCGGTCTTCATTGATGACGGAATCGCGTTTTCATAACAGTTCGCGCGATGCACCTCTCTCTTTCTTTTCCTCTCCGTCATTTGGCTGCTTTCGTTTCCTATCCGCCCGCAGCGTTTCCGCTCCAACCGGTTAATTCGAAGCGCGGAACGCGCGCGTGAGCGAGCGCGGTGAAATCGAGCGATCGTCGATGTAATTTTTTTCTCGGTTTTTTCTTATCTTCATTACGTTCAATTTGGCGAACACTGTGAGATTTAATACTGCGGTGGAAAGCTCGGTGGAATATCGCATTTCGATGGTATTCTGACGGGATAGATTGATTATGCTCTCAGGGATAAAGTACAACCTCGTGAGCTGCGCGCGCGTTTTCGCATTGCGGAAATCTCGCGGCTCTTAATCAAACACGGCTAATTTCACTCGCGCACGCGTGTAAAGCCACGGTAGTCGCGGAAAATAAATAATAAATGACGCAACATTAATACGCCGTCGTGCGATGCGCGAGCTGATGGGCTAATTCGTTTCTTAATTATATAGATTTTGCGAGAGGCTTCTGAAATTGTTCGATTTCCCTGGAATTTCTCCGGGAATTTGTCTGATATAAATAAGATATGTAATAATGAGTCTCTCATAATGCGATAGTTTCCATCAAATCGTAGCTATAATTTGCGAGAGTTAGAAAGCGATTTAAATTATATCGCGATACCAACGTATTATTACTCGCTAATGATTCGCCGCAACTAATATTCGCGACCCAAATTGTAAAGTGCACGATCGTGTAATTTCCCGTTGGGAGTGAGGTGAAAAGTGAAAACACACGCGTTCGCAAAGTTTAATTCGCCGAAGTTGTCGTGATCGCTCGTTCGTTTTTTTTTTTGTTTTATCGGAGCGAGGCGATTCGGAAGGAAGAGCGAACAAGAAAAGAGAGAGAGGAAGGGGCGAAGAAAAGTTCTCGCCGACGATCGTTCGACCCCCCCAGCGTTCATCGAGCGTGTTACGGCGGGGATTCTGTTACGCGTTAAGACGAGGGAAATTCCGATGTTTCTCAGTGATAGCGCGGCTGCAGGTCGGTGGCAACTTCTTCCTCTCTCTCTCTCTCTCTCTGACGGCCGATAAAGGGAGAGGGAAAGAGAGCCACCGATATCGTTTATATTTAATATGCAGCCGGAGTAGTAAACGTCGTTAAGGCGTCATAAAGCACCGTACACACCGATCGTGTACCACAGCGGGCCTTTATGGGCCCGGTACGCATAACGTCGTTACTTGCGGCACGTCGTAAGTAACACGTGTAAAGGCGCGTTCGTACGCGCTTCCACACTGAATATAAAATACTTATGATGTGTACACACACGCACACATCGCGGAGCTGCTACGGGACCGACACAGGCCCGAATTTCGCGGAAATATAACTCGAGATAATCATTCTCGGAATTTCTCCCCCGCGTATTAATTATGACGTAAGGACGCGGAACGACGTATATCTCGCGTGACGGAGGAGTCGCTCGCAGCGTTGGAAGGCGATAATTTACGTCCGACACTCGATATTGATTGTAACCCTCGCGCCCGCCGAAAATTACGACACTCGAGAGAACATCGCGCCCGCTCTGTACACAGAGTCAAATTTATCGTGCCGGAGGGGCGACACCACAATGTGGTGAACGATGAATTTTATGAACGTGTTACCTCGTACATATATTGCGAACAAAATTGAGTAAAAGGATCTTAATCTCAGGGTTACGCACGGTTTGTCGTCCAAACTGCAACGGAGTCACGTTGAATGAAAATCGAGTCGGATCAACACACAGATTTGAACTACAAAAATTCGCCAAAAATTCCTTCTCTTTTCGTTTGTAAAAAAAAATTATAACAGATATCAAACAAATCCTACGCTCAAGTGTCCCCTTAATTTTACATTTGTTTCAGACAAAGAAGTAAAGAATTGGAAAATTTTGCTTAAAGAATTGAAGCAGAAAAATTCGCCATGTATGATCTTTCACCTAACTCAATTCAAGTGACGAATTTTATGGTTTATTAAAATGTATCAACTCGTATATTTATTTCCCTTTTTAATTGCGAGCGACGTTCATTTTGAGAGAACCCTTTTTTCGGATAAGTATCCCCGTCTTTCTGCTGTTTACGATTGCATACCAATGCGAGAGCACACCTAATGTAAAACACTTGATGTATTTTGCGATGCAGGATGCACTAGGGGAAACATTACGTGAAATTAATTCTCCGGGGATGGTGCGCGTTAGAGAGAGAGAGAGAGAAAGAGATCTGTTCTGTACTCTTGGTAAAATTCTAAGATGCGTGCGTATGCAAGGGGTGGGGCCGGATGTCACGCATACATTGCGTGCATCGCAAGCGCGGGACATTATTGCGGCATCGGAGCACCTTCTGGAATAATAAGCCAATCTCTCTCGGGGGCCGCATCAAACGCACAGGCAGGGAGTTCTCGGAAGAGACACTCAACCCGATCGCGAGGAAGTGTGATTTCACCGCGAGACTTTATAGTAAATTTCTAATTCGTAATATTACAAATTATAGAATTGAAATAAGGCTGTATCTCTGGTGGTCGTCATCAGATTTTAGGCGCGAAATGATCATTGAACATTGTTTCGTGTGTACGCTGAGAAACTTATTTAATTAACTGAAACAAAATTCTTGTTTGTTCCGTTTGACAACAAATGTTTTGGTTTGAGTCAACTAAGTGGATTTCTCAGTATAAGCGTTCCGTGCCGAAATTTTGTCAAACAGATCGTTTTATTTTTGTTAATATGAAGAAAGCAGAGGGGGCGCGAATTTCACGCCGCGCGAACATCCGCGATAACGCGAGCAACAGTGTTGTTACATTTCAATTATTACCGTATCTGCCCGCCGGCAAGATCGCCCACGGGAGAGAAAATGAAAATGACTTATTATCAAGAGAGAAGGACGGCTGCGAAAGGTGGATTTACGGCGATTTCGTTCGGAGAGAAATGTCTCGTGGACATCAGGCGGAAAAACTCCCCTCGCCCACCGGTATCTCTCTCCCTCCCTCCTCGTACGATTATACCGGCGAGATAAGCAGCGATTCGTAAGGTGTCGCGGATATTGAATAATTATTGCTCCTTCCTCGCGTGTTTCCGTTTTGTATCCACGTGCGACTCTTTTTGCGCCCGGGGCAAAAATATCTGTCGTCGGGGGGGGG